>NC_071281.1:16817419-16954919 GCF_023375685.1 Ictalurus furcatus
CCCAATCGATTTGCGCGGCCGGTTTTCTAAATCGAGCGAATCAGAGCAGCGCTCGGGTCTGCGGGCGAGGGAGCACTCGGGGTGCGTCGTGTTTATAGCTGGCTAGCGCTACACGTCGCACGCAATCATCGTGTGCAAATGAACACTTTGTTTGTTTCCCTTCATTTGTGCGTGACACACGCAGTGAGGCACTTTCAGTCAGTGAAGATGTAGCGGATATAGCGTATGCATGTCTAATTCACGCAGGGTTATCATCCCAGACGTCAACAGGGGTTCGGGACGCGCCTAAACACGATGCGTTTTTAACGAAGCAGTACTCCAGTCACGTAGCGTTCCTAAATGGACTGTTTTTTTCCTTTAATTGGTCTCTAATAAATACAAATAAGAAATCCAATTACGCACAACGAGCACATTTAAGTACCATAGTCTCAATACCTGTCGATTTATTATATAATTAGTGAAACACTTGGCGTCGTGCTGTTCTGGGAAAATAATCGACCGTGATGGTGTAACTGTCAGTGTTTCCACCCACAACTTCAAATCAATCATAACGTCGCAAATTATACCACCGCAATTTACCAGTGATTATTCACATGCATTGTTTTCCTTATTAAAACGACATGATCACAGTTTTTATCCGTTTATATTTACACTTAATGTTGTGGAACATCATACTTACATCATAGCAGCTATAAACAGTTGTTCTCTCACCAGCATCCGTCTCTCTCTCTCTCTCTCTCTCTTTCTCTCTCAAAGTTGATAAGACAACAACAACAACAAACAACAAAGAAGTGTAATCTCCTGTCCCGGATACTTAAAATGAAACAATTTTTTTCATCTGTTTACACGGAGCAAGTCCCGAGCTTTTACTAAAGAAACAAAAACGTATTAGAACAAGAGCATTAATATACGTTAGACCCTCATTTTGTAGGAAAACCGCATACTTGGCAACCCTGGTCCCAAGATTAGCCCCGAATGTTCCACTAGACCCCAGACGTCTAATAAGGATCGTTTCTCATTAAAGCATGTTTATACACGGTTATACAAAGAGTCCTGAGTCTCGCATTTTTGAGTTATTAACCTGATCAGTTTACACACACACACACACACACACACACACACACACACACATATATGACTGTTTATATTAATAAAAGTCGAATTTAATGGTGTGACTCAGACCTATCAGGATTACATCATGCTCAAATCTTCCTCAGTTTATAATTAGTGATTTGCTCCTTTGTTACTGGGACCTTGGATGTGACCTTATCGCTCTTCTTATCTTAATGAGAAGAAAGGATCATCTCTTTCCCCGTGAGGCCGTTCCTCCTCCTCTTCTGCCGGAACACCTGCTGTGTGTTTGGTAGAGTTATGAACAGGGTTGTGTGTCATCTCAGATAATGAAGGAAAGAAAAACCCCGTCGTTTCCATCGTATCTCATGGTTTTGTACGTACGTGCGAGTTCAGTTGTCTGGTCACATGATCCGATCTAAACGTCGATGCCATGTTCTGGATGATACGTAACCAGTGCTTGTGTACTTATAAGTATTCAGGGTTTTCCCTAGGTCTTCAGAGGGCCTGGGTGCCATCCGGGTTCCCGGGAGGCTGGTGCTGGTTTGGTGGGGGGAGGGTGGGATTTGAAAATATTCAAAGGAAGTTATAAGTTATTAATTTTTTATTTTTTTTTAATGGGGATTTTCGACGATTATCCGTAGCATATTTGTGAAAGAAAGCTGGCAGCACTTATTGTACTTATAATCGAAAGTCTATTCGTTTCACCAAATAACACGTTCGAGATTTAACGGAAATATACGTGGAGTACCTTAACTTGTACACATAGGAAGAACGTGTTCAAATAGATACGTCATTATTCTGGAAATGCAACCAAAAGGACGTAAACGAGACGGAATTTCTCGGAAATTTCTCTTCGACCAGCGGTTTTCGTCGGAAAAAGACGTCACGGCCTAACTGTGTTTAGCTACCAAGCCACGTTAGATACTAACGTTAGTTCAGTTGCGGTATCTGTACGTGGCGTCGTTGAACTAACTTTTCTGGCTAACTTAATTCAGTACGTGAATATCTGTGTAAGTTAGCTAGGTTTTTTTTTTTTTTAGTTGGCAACCCACCTATCCGTTGTTTTAAAATTTTTTGTTCCGTTTGATTTTGTCGGCGTACACCGTGGAACTCTCCCCGTCGTTTATACGTTCATTCTGATATATCGTCTAAATGCCTTGTTTCCCTTCGTTTGGCTTAAGGCACTCCGCAGAAAGTCTTTCTATGGTAGGGGAAAAACCCTGGGATTATTTCGCAAATCATATGTTCTTAGTACTTCCTTACATTTTCATGGGAAAAAAAAAACCCACACTTTTTACTTCTTCCATTTTTATTTAGACCTTCAAAGTACTCGTTTAAAGAAAAAAAATCTCAAAGATCTCTTTTTTTCTCTCCTCCTGATAAAGATGGTATGCTGTATGTCAGTCGAATGGGCTCAGTTTAGCTTCCTATCGTTTCAGTTTTAGCGTCAGTGTAAAAAAAAATAAATAAATAAAAAATTCATGCCCTAGGGGTACGAATACGCACGCGGAAGAAAGAAATACGAAAGAAAAAAAACCATCGTTTCACGTGTTTGTGTTCCATATCGCAACGATCAAAAACATGGAGATGTTTGTGTTCCGTAAAACATCGATTAGTGATGATACCTCGCGTTGCACGGAAACGTTTTCAGGCAGCGCGTTCTCCTTCGATGTAGTACGGACGCTAAAACGGTCAGTTATACCGTAGATAGAGGGCGATAAATCGGAGGCGTCGGAATCGGACGTGTAAATACTCGGGATCGCACAACCCGTGTTCTACGATTTCTAAATCCTGCTGAGATAAAGCTAGGGCACAGGACGAGTACGTGTTCGTAATGCGGACGGATAAAAGCTTCACGGGATCTTTATTCAGGAAGAGAAGAGGAGAAGCTGTCGGCGGTACTGTAAAGCAGATCTGATAATGAACTGAGGACGGAAACTGAAATCTCAAACGTCCTGTTTACTTCCTGCTTAGCACCTGTACAGGATGTGATGAGAAAAGTGGTTTAATATATTTGTGACTATTTACTCCACAGCGCTGTAGAGTTCTCCATTCTGATTGGTCAGCAGCTCTAACGGTCGTTCCGGCTCTGAGGAAAATCACGGGTCAATATCGACGCGCCCGTCCGAATACGCTGTCGTTCCTGTAGTAACGGCGCACGTCCACGACATGTAGTCGTCGATACGGTGGAGTTTCCGCCGAGGACATGTTTATGTACCGTTTATCGAAGGAGTCTCTGGCGTCTCCGGGTCAAACTCTGCATCTCTTACGAGCGTATTAAGAGGACCTGGACGTTCCACACCACCGCATGCAACCGTAACCGGATAAAAAGTACGACGTGGAAATGGCCGTGCGCTGAGAAAAACAGGATGTTCTGGAACACGCTTCAGGATGCGCTGGAAAAGAGTCGACGTCGGAGTTGATTAGTTTCCTGTAATGCCACGTCCCTGTCGTGTTTCCTTCCTTATTTAAACTGTGTGTGCATGCACTAATGTGTCTTCTGCAGTCATACTGTATAAGCGCTGGCCTTTATGTGCACTCGCGTGCGTGCGCGTGCGTGCGTGTATGTGTGTGTGTGTGTGTGTGTGTGTGTGTGTGTGTGTCAGTACACATCCAGTTGATTCCGGTTGAAAGCACCGTTGGCCTTCCAGCTCTTTCCTCCTCTGTGCTCTCTTCTCACTGATCTGCTGTGTAATTGAGAATATTGCATCCACACTTCCTGTGTGTTCAGACCCCATTTTCGCGAGGGAACGTATATATATATATATATATATATATATATATATATATATATATATATATATATATATATATATATATATATATATAGAAATAAACATCCAGAATGATGCATGAGAAGTACAGCACAGAGAAACTGTAAGAAAAATTGCAGAATAGTAGAAACAGAGATCGTGTTGGAGATCAGCCAATGACGAGCCCAATAAATCACACACACACACACACACATGCTGAACACTGTAAGCTGATTATTGGAGCATTTAAAAAGAAATCTATTCGTTGCAGCTGTGAATTGCAGACAAAAAAAAAAAAGAAAAAAAGAAAGCGTAATCAATAAACTGTTTATGTGCGAAGTCTTTCCCGAGCGTTAATACCGCATGAAGAGACGAGAGAAAGGGTTCGAACACGTTCGAGAGCATTTCAGGGGAAATGAGAGATCATTTTTATTATTTTTCAGAAGCGTACTGTAAAAGGCGAATCTGAGGAGGAGGAGAGAAGAGAAGAGAAGAGAAGAGAAGAAAGAAACGGAGAGTCGTATACGGAGCACGGATGAATTAATTGAGATGAATCGAGGACCAGATGTGCAGAATTGGGTCCTTCTGACTGTGTGTGAGGGAGAAAGACACACAGGCGTGTCTCATACATTTTGTGCATGAGAGCTGACTTTAGGCACTTTAATCACTAATGATTTTTAAATTGAATTTAGTCGGGGCAAAAAAAAAAAAAAAACACACACAAAAAAACCCCAAGGAGTGCGTTAACTTTGTTCGCCGGATTAACTGTCGATTTTTAGAGGACTTACTAGAAAATGCTAGAAACTTGTTTCAGTTCAGGATATTCTGCGTTTTTCAGGACGGTCCGTAAGTGAAGCGGCTCGTGACCGTGGATTCTGGTGCTGCAGGACGACGTTAATATCGGCACGGCCTCAAACGAAATGAAGTCGAGAGCCTGTCACGGTCAACTTACTATCTAGTGAAGTCTTAGGGTCGGCGTGTAACGTACGGCAGTTGAGAAGCGACAGCATACAGTACAAGTGCAGTACTAGTACAGTCCTCCAGCGTCCAGTCTAGCACCTCGTTTTGAGCGGATTTACACCGGTGGGAATATCATAAACCAGCATTTTCAGCTTTCATAAAAATTTCCAGCCCAACTGCGTCTCAGAAACCTCACAGGATACTTCAAACC
The DNA here is from genome assembly GCF_023375685.1 of Ictalurus furcatus. Classification (NCBI taxonomy): domain Eukaryota; kingdom Metazoa; phylum Chordata; class Actinopteri; order Siluriformes; family Ictaluridae; genus Ictalurus; species Ictalurus furcatus. The sequence continues at coordinate 16,822,418 of NC_071281.1, forward strand.
AGCCCATAAAACACAGGCATCGGGAAAGGAAGACTTCTTCTTCTTCTTCTTCTTCTCAGCTTCTTCATTTTTGATGTACAGACCTTACCCCATAACTGTCTCCCAATCTCTGCAAAATATCTAGGGTTAGGCTCATAAAACAAGATCATGTAGGCCCGGGGAGTATTTCCAAACAATCTGGCAACCCAAGAAAAAAAAGGAATGTGTGGTAATCTGGAAAATGTCAGACTTGAGAGAACATATAAAGTATAATTTAGATAAGAATGATACCGTTTCTACTCAAAGCCTGATTTCATTACTTATACTAAATAAACTGAAATGCTCTTATCTATTTTACAGATATTTCTAATCACTCGATTGAATTATATAGGTTGAGCATGAGTACGTCGAATTAACGTAAACCAATTCCGTCCTACGATCTCGCGAGGGTGTTCGAGCTGACTGGAATTATAACGATAGTATTAAATTGACGTGAATGAAGTGTGCGTGGTGGAACAATGCAGCCGTAACACGCCTCTCGTAGAAAGGTTCGGTTCTCGGATCCGACTGGGTTGGGAAAACAAACCGTGTATGTACGTCAGTCCGATCACGTGGAACCGCCGCACACACTTGAATTAAAGTAGATTCCGATCACGTGTCCTGTTTGCTCGTGTTCAAGCGTGGGGGCAGCGTGACTCAAGCCCCAGTAGACTCTGTTAGAACTTGTTGCAGTTCCCATTTTTGACCACTAGGTGCAGTGATAGCTCTGATGAGCTCACTGCGCTGAGAACAAAACATCAGCATATATCTGTTCAACTACAACACTTTTTCAACTCGTGGGTCACTCGAAAGAGTTCATTAGTATTTCGAGGACGTTTAAAGTGTATGGAGTTTACAAAGATTAACGTTTATTCAACATCGAAAGGCGCCTACGGACGAGACGTGTCATTTTAGCCTGAACGGGAAGAAGTCAGCCGTTACTAATTGAATACCAAGAACAGCAATGTGCCAATTAACCGTCAGCTTTTAATCTGTGAAGGCCTTCTTAATTCGATGTTTTACTTATAATTTGTGAACTAAATAAAGGCTGTCATTTTTTTTTTCATCCCTTTTATTCAAGAGACCACTAAAGGAACAGCACGCAGCGACTTATTTGAAGGTCTGTCAGCCGTCATTAAGAATTTAGTCGGGTACGTTATAAAACCGAACGACTTTTGGTCTTTTATTAGGCTTCAATGAGTCCAGACGATCCTCTTCGACGGCGGATTTAATAAAATGACATTGAATTTTTCCTTTTAACGTCGGTTCTCACGTATCGAGTATGGTGGAGGGGGGCGGAAGGTGCGTTTTATATCTCCGATAACATTCTCGACTTGAGCGATAATCAATCGAGGAAATTCCTCCGATTTTCTGACCTTACTCAAACACATCCGACGTATGAAACCGCTGATTAGACCCTCAGATCTTCTCACATCTCACGTGCAGGTGCTCGAACAGCAGGAAAATCATTTTTACTCTGATAAACAGAGCCCCCGAGGCCTGTTTTGGTTTTTTTTGTTTTTTTTTGTTTTTTTAAACAGGGCTGCTGCTGTGTGTTGTGTTTATTATCAGATTAACGTCCAGGCCAGAGACTGGAACAAGACGCCGAAGCGTCAAGTCTTTAATGATGATCAGAGCAAAAGCACAAAGAGCATGGAGAGGAGCTCATCAAATTTGCATGTCAGAGAGAACAAAGAAAGCACATAAATCTCCCCTGGAGCCCTGAAGTCACTGAGATTAAAGACAGGAAGCCACTCTGAGATTCCGATCGGCCAATCAAGACGCAGAGACTCGTGAACTCCTGTTCGTGCCCATGTTACTCCTGGACATCCCATGTTACTATTCAGTTCGTTTCATTTCAAAAATCATGCTACTACAAATCATTCAGTAGCTTCTGTACAGTTGAACAAACGGGGGGGTGGTGGGGGGGGGGGGGATTGTCGTTACGAGGTTAAGGTGTGTAAATGTAAGGTGAGTTTAAGGCTGCTTTCATACTAGGAGGTGGTGGTGGGTTTTTTTTTTTTTAACCCAACCATATGGTGGAATAAAGACGCTTTAAAAAAAAAAAAGCGCTTTTCCGTCACAAAAGAAAAAGTACATTTCTGACAAATCAGACATATTTCAATAAGGACCAAAACGCCCGCTCTTCGTTATAGCTACGTATTGCTAAATATTCCGAAATCCATCTAATCCTTGTTGTCAGTACATCTAGATGGAAAGTTCAACTAGCCAATTAGCCGAAGTGGTAAAAGCTTCATTACGGTAATGATTAGGTGGTCGGTACTTCAGTCGTCCATGGAGAAAAGTGGGAAGAAAACGGAGTGATGGAGAATCACAATAACCCCCCCCCCCCACCCCCGCCCAAGCATCACCAGAATCCCTGCTGTTGTTCCTCTGTTGCCATGGTGATGAGAAAAAGCAGCTCCTTGTTCTGTACCCTAAGTGTTGTGCATTAAGGTGGGAACAGGTACAGAGTAAAAACGCCGAAGACACTAAATCAGAGAGACGAGAAAGAGAGAGGTCTGATGTTCGAGGTCTGATTCTTCTAATCCCGCTCGTTTGAGCTTCTCCCGATCGCCAGCACTTCGTTCTCTCTGTAAATGTAAAATATATAGAGCGCTTTTAAATGCACGTTCAATATCCCGAGTCATTTCACATCAGATCTCTCGCATTGGAGCGATGTGGAGTGTTGATTTCGGTCCTCACACCCCTTTCCGGTCATCCCCGATCGAACAGAGACGTCTGCGGACGTCCGTTATTAAAATCCGTCGCTGTCGGTCAACACGCTCTACCGTTATTTATTTTCTCATTGCCGTCATATTACATTTAATGGCTCGTATCTGGCTCCAGAAAAGAGTCCAATTCTACTCACGGTAAATGTCATATCATGTTTTTTTTAAATGTCATAGTCTCACACACAAGCAGCTTGGATACATTTCCTGTTCGGATCGCTGTAGCTACTGGAGAATATTCAAATATCACTTTCGGAACACTGCACATTTTATATCTTCATTTTTTTTTTTTTAATCATTTACACAAACACAACAAACACCAGGGTCTTCATCCAAGGTTTCTTCCAACCCCCCAAAATCACGTCTGTAGTCGGATCGGCGACGATAAATCGCCCGTACGCGTGAACGAGCGCGTGGATGCGTTTGTGTTCTTGGTGCCGTGCGATAGACTGGCGTCTTATCCGGGGTTTATTCCCGTTTCACACCCGGTATTCCCGGGATAGACTCTGGAACCAGTGGACCAGGATGAAGCGCGTACTGAAAGTAAACGAGTCAGTAGTTTACATGAACAGCGCCAATCATTCTGGACGGTAATTTCACTCACGCTGTATCCAACATGGTCTCATACACACACGAGTAGCCCAGTGGAAAAGTTGCTAGTCTTAAGTTAAGACGAGTGTGAGAAGTGGGACTAGCTTCGCGTGAAATCGACACAATCGCTCCTTTGATAATATTATGTTGTTGTTGTTGTTTGTGAGTGAGATACTATTGCTTAATCAGCTTCGCATACTGTATAGACATGCTATAGGTACATGCAAGCTGAAAGAGAACATAGTTCCGTCTCTTTCGTTCTGCTTTGAGATTATTCGCACACAAAATGTTCTTAGCGGCTACGTGCTAGCTAGCTAAATTGCGGTAACGCTGCGGTCGAGTTAGCTCGGAAGTGGGAAGTCGGCGCTCGGAATTACAGTCGTTTTAGACCTCCGTGCGTTCGAGCTACAAAGCGGGACAAAAAAACCCCACAGACACGTCCGTGTTTGTCTTTTGTTCGAAACAAGCTAGCCAGCTAACGGCGATGAATGTATGTATATTTTCATCCTCAAAACTATACAGTGAAATGTCTAGTCAGTGTTGTGTTATAGATTTAAACAAGCGACTACAGTGTAGTGTGCGTATGTTGACCGATATAGCTAAAGCTAACACGGTATGAGTCCATCCGGAATTCCGGAGCAGGAATTCCGAGTTGATTTTTTTCTTTGGATTTTGAAAGAGTTGGGAGTCCGAAACGAGAAGTTACGCCATTTTTTTAGTCGAATGGTGTCGGGGGACACCTTGGACGGGGTGCCGACGCATCGCAGGGCACGATCGCGCACACGTTCACACGCTATGGACAATTCGGATATGCCGATCAACCTACAACGCATGTCTTTGGACCGGAGGAGGAAACCGGATTCAAATCCCCAACCCTGGAGGTGTGAAGCAAACGTGCTAACCACTAAGCCACTGCGCCTCCCTGTTCGTCGTCCTCAAAGGCGAAAATTCCCAAGCTTCCTTCACACGTACCGATCAGTTCACGCGGGATGCAGCCGATCAGACGCACTTGTTCGATTCCAGATGGAGATCCAAACGCACATAAGTGTCTGGACTCTTCTCTTCTCACAATACCGTTACACTTCACTTTGAAATTCTCCATCGTGGATATTAGAGCATACTAATCCCAACTGTTCATCAGGGCCCGGTGCAGTTTTATTCCCGATCGCACAGATTTACAGCGCTCCACGCTTCCACGCTAACAGGATTGACCGTATCACGGGACAGGTTTATTTGATCAAGGTGCCGCCGTAGTTATGAGATGCAATCACCAAATTGAACACGATACGTCATGGGAACTGCTGTTGCAGGGAATTGCTTTTATGCAAACCAGACCATAGCGCATCTCATCCGCTGCCTTTCCATTACACGGCGTACAGAGGATGCGGCTCTGATCTCCTGCTTTAAAAGACGGTCCACTTTAATCAGCGGACTCTTCAATTTAATTAAGAGGAACTGGACCTTAGCCACCAATAGATCTAGCGGGGTTCGGGGCTGGCGAACTTGTTCCAGAGCTGATGTCTAGCTAGTGCGCGAAAGCGTAAAGAAATTTCTCGATCTGTAGAAGGGAAAGAATAAACAGCTGCCGTGTCCGTCTTGCTCACACGTTCATGTTGTGGCAATTCTTTCTTCTAGCAGCTTCATATCTGACCATCAGCATGGAAGTAAAACCCCCTAGTTAGAGTTCAAACCCCTCCTTCTTCTTTTTTTTTCCCTCCGATCATAAACGACATCCATTCATTTTGCGCTCTTTGTTCACCTCAGACCCGAGCTCGGTGACCTACACAGCGAAAAGCACTCAGGATGTCCCGGCGGACACGGACACGGAGACAGACTCCGAGTACGACGCGTTCACGCAGGCCGCACTCTAACGGATAAGACCTGCTGCAAATATGATTAGAGAGAACACGAGGCCAGAAACCCGGCGACTCAACACCGTGATCGAATTCAGCGCCGAGGTAGAACCAGACGTTCGTCCGAAAGCCCGGGCGCTATAAGACCGTTTCTCCAATCACATTTTAGTGTCTCCGTGCAGCAGAACTTGTGCTCGAATCGGTTGTGTATCGATATGAACAGCGACGAGAGAGACAGAGAGAGAGAGAGAGAGAGAGAGTATTGTGTGTTGAAGCTGAAGGAGAATTGCAGCCCCTTTCCTCTCTGAGGGGTAAATGGAAGAGCCTTATGAAGCTTGGCAAGAGGCCAGAGAAGGTTTCCACGGCAACAGCCGTGTCCCCCATTTCCACCTCCGTTCATTCCGTCTCTCTCGCTTCGTCTTACATCTCGTACCCAGTTTCCACATCAGTTGCGGTGTACAGTGCATATAGAATTATTACCACCCGTTGAGATGATGACTAAAAATTCATTTCAAGGATGATTTATTGTTTCATTTTACCACAATTTTTTTATTTATTTATTTATTTTAAAATAGGGTATTATTTTTCTTTCTGCAAAACTGTAGTTTCAAAATGACCCGTCACCCCAAAAAAAAACAGAACAGATACGCGCGTAAAATGTGTGCGTGTGTTCCTGTAGGTCTTGTTTTTCGTTTGCACCTGCCAGAAATCATTTCTAATGAATTTTCTCCTTCCCAAAATATAAATAAATTATTCATTTAAACCACAGTGACCCTGATGAATGATTCAGTGCGCCTCATGAGCACCAAGTGCACTCCCGTGATTATGAACGTGGCTTTTATTCTTCATATACTTAGTAAAATGAAATTAAAAAAACAAAAAAAACAAGTACAGTTTTTGGAAACCAAAAGCAATAAAGCCGGAGCGGCGTCGCACGTTCTCATATCCAGCAGCCATGTCTATTTTTTCCACTCTAATTTTCCTGACTTGTCAGCTGCGTGTTCAGAAGCACATGGTTGTTGTCAGCGTCGCTATTTCACAGCTGTGTGATCTTTATGCTGTTATTTAAATGGCCAGCTTGTCACTATGTGTTAATGAGTGAGAGTCCCAGGTGTACACACAGCCAGTAAACAGCTCTTTCATTAGGAGGATGAACAGCAGAGGATCTGGGCCGAGGCCAGCTCTCGGCTCACGGCGACGTGAGAAGGGACGTCGGAAATTACTAGGTCGGAGTGACACAGACGTGACACTTTGGTACGTGCTCCGAGATGGGATACCGTGCATATCCGATACGTGGGCGTGCGACACGGATGAGACGTTGGGTTGGAATCCATGCCGCTTTTTCCCAACGTACTTTAGCGTTAATTTGGAAGAACCCGACCTCAGGCGCTGAAGAGTACACAAGAACGGTCGTTCAACTGGGAAGTCGGAATTGCCCGAGTTCGCCGCCATACACCGCTGACATCACAACGATGAGCAGTCGACAGTAAACAGATAAAACTCGATTTGACTCATTCTACAGCTGCTTCATATATATATCGAACAAAACCCATACAAATGAAATTGAATTGAACTGAAGCTGTACACTAGCGTACCCCGTCATCCTCGTGTACACTAACTGACTATTTGTATTACTTCTGATAATGAAGGAAAATCTGTCTGGGTCCTGTTGCTACTGTATAAATCCAATTTCTTTACCGTCGTCTTTTCATCCCAACTTTTTCCCTCCGCTCTATACTCTAAAAATGACATTGGGATGTAAAGGTTATTACACAGTGAATTTATCATCTTTTTTTTTTTTTTTATCGCCCGCACACATTCTCACCGCCCCACCCCCCCTTCTCTCTCCCTCTCCATCTCTCTGTGTGAAAGTGTTTCATCTATCAGACTGTAAACCACGTGTGATGATTAATGATGGCGCCCCAGGTAGCCGAGTAACCCCCCTATATACCCCACCCACCACCACCACCACCACCGCGTGTGTGTTTTTTTTTATGTATATATATATATATATATATATATATATATATATAAAAGGACTAACAGGACAAATGCAGTCTTTATACTGAGCACTACACGATCATTATTTCACTTCAGAAACCAATTGTAGGATTAAATCCGGTGTCACGGCACGGTCACGACTGATTGACGGACGTGTTATTGCTTCTCCTAATCATGCCAGGCTACAGCCTAATGTGTCTACATCATATATAGGAAGAAAAAACCTAATTTCATGCAGCAGCGATGAATAATTCATATATATATATATATATATTGTATACTATGAGATACAATATATGTGTAAAACTGGCTGAGCTGTCTGTACGAGATTCCTCTAACAACGTTCACGTTCCACACTGTTTTGCCGGCTGTTTCCGGCGTCCGTAGGTCTGTTTGCTAGCCCATCACTCCGAATGTTTTTGTTTCTAGTCTCCATGCACAGACGCTGAAAATGAGCTGTGTCTAATGCCACTAAGTGTACTGTCTTAATCCTGTTGAAAGAGCAGTCAAGGAGAAAATCCCCCCTTTCATTTTCCCTCGCTGTTCCCGAAGCCGTCTGTCAGGACTGAGTGGAGGTTTAATAATAAGAGTTACGTTTACGGTAGAAGCTGTAGAAGCTTCTGCAGCTTATAATGAAGTAGAATAGAATTTACAGTCCAGGCGTATAGATGTTTAACAAGCACAGAGTGGTATGAGTGCTACACAGCTGGTTTATTATACTTTCTGGGGTTTTTTTTTTCCCCCCCCCCCACTCAGATCCGATAGAAATTCTCCCGAACGCATCGCCTCTCTGTGCCAGCGGGTCACCAGTAATGTGTCATGCGACGGGGATTAGTCATTGTTACAGACCATGTGGTCATGCAAAAAATGATCCACGCAGCTCATAATAAACTGTTTCACACAACATTTGTTTACGTATAGTCCACAAGACGTTTACGTACGCGTACACGACTATTACGAAAGGTGCGAACGTTCACTGATGCTCAAGAAGGCAACACGACTAATACGTTAAGAGCCGGGGGGGGGGGTGTAAACTTTTGAACGGTGTAAATTGTTATTATTTTGTCTTCTGGGAACCACGTGAACATGTTATGTAGCTTCTGTAGGGCGGTACTAAATGAAGGAAGAAACAAAAGAGATCTTCGAAACAGAATCATTTACATGTTCAAAAGTTTACACCCCCCCCCACCCCCGGATCTTAACGTGTCAGTCGTGTCGCCTTCTCGAGCATCAGTGAACATTTGCACCTTTTGTAATAGTCGTGCACGAGTCCCTCGGCCGTCCTCCGTGTGAAACTGTTGGAAAGGGCTCAGATATGCAGAAGATGCGGGAAAAGAAGAGAATGTGCAGGACCTGGAGGATTTTTCTGAAGAACGCTGGGGAGTTTAACTGCTCAGGACGAACAAGGGACTCGTGAAGAACTCTCACAACACATAAACACGGTCGTTGATCATCCAGGTAACGCCGTTTATAGATATATAGACTATACAGCAGATACAAATGATGATGATAAATGTGAAACTTCAAGTGAAAGAACACGGCCCTGTAATAGAGTGCACCGTATACAGTAAGTAATACACTCTTCTTCCTCGCTCTGTCCATTGTACATGAACGTGAAATCAATAATTCATAAGAGCAAACCAAGTGAAGCGTTCATATCTCTCTCTCCATTCGTCTTCTCCTCTCTTTCTCTTCCCACAAGCTGCAAGGTTCATCGTTCATCTTCCACAGGTGAAATCGTAGCTCGAGAACACACCCACACACACACAGACGAACACACAGAGTGAGAGAACACGTCGAAACGCTTTTGGACAATTCGTTTTATTCGCTCTAAATCTCTCATTAGGCGGTTTATCGATTGCGGACTGCTGATTAAATTTATAGCCTTATTGCTCTGTTCACTTGTTTGTGGTCGCCATTGCATTTCTATCGAACGCTTTCCAGGCTGGAGATTTCATCAACACCTACGGTCTTCACTCTTCACCCAGGAATCGCACAGCAGCGCGCTCGTCCCTTTAATCGCTCGGTCGAAGCTGCATCCCGGAGATATCCGCCCGCCGTTTATGTTAACCGCAGACGAGTGGGAAAGCTGGGAAAGCTTACCTGTTTAGAAGCGAGGACGATTTCTGTAAGGATCTCATTTGGGACAAGAGCTACAGCGGACAGTCCACTTTCGCACCACAGTCCTGTTTGATTCGTAGAAGAAACGCGTCGATGAATCGTCCATCGCAGAAGCTCTGAGCTCACGGTAGTGCGGCTGGAAAATCGCAGGTCTGTGTTAATGCGCTTGCGCTAATGCGTTATCGTTTCTACGGTGACGAGTCATTCGCAGGGACTCGTACAGTGGACTCTCATCTCAGTAGTTTAGCTAATCGAAGCTGATCTAACGGTGAACCCTTGTGTGTCGGTTTAAAAAAGTCACACGTAGGACCATAGAGGACAAAAATGTCCCGAAAGCAATCCAATATGAATCCATAAATGACGATTAATCGGACTATTACGAACGACCGCTGTATAAAAGAAGGGCGGGGTCACGTGGTGTGTAAGTCAGCTCGGCATCTTCTTTTAATGCTGTACAACACTTCATAAGCGCCAGCACTGAGCGAGCGATCTGCGACCGATCTGGTACGTCTCGAGCTGTGGACACGTAGCCGTCTGCTCGTCTAGCACGGCATCGCGGAGGATTTATGATCGAGACGATTAAACATAGCAGTTTCTCCGGGTCATGTGCTTGGTGTCATCGATCACCTGGGTAGAGTAGATGTTTTTGTGAGGAGGTTCAGCACCAGTAAAGTCATAAATGTAGTGACTGAAGTGGACGGCGAACCTCAGGCCTCGCCGTCATGGCGTAATCGTTCATAACTCGCAGGATTTGCACCCATTGTCAGTGCGCGGTTAGCTTTATAGCTCTTTATAGCTCTTTATCGGCCTTTATAGCACTCCTTGCGTTGTGGAGAGTGCGCTGATGAGTGGCCCGTGGGGAACCGTAAACACCGCAGCTCCGGAGTGAAAATAAAATGTGAGAGGAAGCGGCACGGATGCAGAGCCGCAACCGTCGCTTCCATTTACACATGTCCCTTCGGGTTAGAGGGTCACGGGAGCAGGTGCTACAATAAACAACGGAGTGTGTGTGTGTGTGTGTGTGTGTGTGTGTGTAAATGTTATGCAGGAAGCTTGTAATAAATGGTGACGGTGTGAGTTAAAGTGTGAAAAGGTGCGCCGAACATTGGCTTATCTCCCCCTAATCAGCTGAGTGAGCTTTTACGTCCAGCCAAAACCTTCTCCCTGTTTCTTTCTCTCTGTCTTTATCTTTATTCTCTCTCTCTCTCGCTCTCTCTCTCTCTCCATCACCCACACGAGCGTGAGATCAATAATTCATAAGGGCAAACAGGAAGTGAAGCCTCTCGCATCTTTCTCCGTTTCTTCCATTCCTTATCTCCCTTCCTTTCAGTGTACGAATGATGGAAATAGGCAAGGAAAAGAAATGCCCCGTAGAATTTGCTTAAAACGAAATAAATAAATAAATAAATAAATAAATAAATAAAAACCTCGCTTGGGAAATATAACCTGCCTCTTAGCACTGGGAACGCGTTCTTGGCAGTTGGAGAAAGATTTTGATGGCGCCATCAAATTGTCATTGAAATCGAACGGCGTCTCGTCTCCCGGGGGCCGCGGCGTGCACGGTCGGAAAGCGAAGACGGACGCTTCGGCTCGGCGTCTCGACGCCCGTTACAGAGGATCACGGATATTAATTCCGAAACGGTTGCTTGTGAAATAATTGGCATGTGAGCACACGGCCTCGCTGTCCTATCAGTGCGTACGCGTCTTTTAGCTCGTACGCGATGCTAGACACCATGCTTCTGACTAAAGTCGCACTCGAAGTAAACACATATTGAATTAAGACGTGTGGAGGATTCCTGTTTTAGTCGCATTACAGACACGTACACACCTTAATCACGCTATTAACGTCGTGGGGGAGTTTTCACCGCATCGCGCGACAGGACACGTACACACACGGCAGCGCTCCACCGTTTGACGCCAAACGAGAGAGCACGGCTGCGTCCCAAACCGCGTACTTACCCGCCGTATAGTAGGAAGTGAAATACGTGTATTTATATATACTATATAGACGGTGAGTACGCGGTTTGGGACGCAGCCCACGGCTTCAAGCGGTCGTCTATCCGCACGTATAGCGATTAACAAATAATACGAGGATTAAAAAAGCCCTTAATACGTGCCGTTCATAATAGAAAAAGCATTGCACTTCAGGATGGTAAGAGTAACTCATCGACTGCTCTAACAGCGCGTCCCAAACGTTTTATTCGGAACTAAAACTTAAAATAACCTATGTTTTCGTAAATCTCACCGTATCGTTCCCACTGTATTAGCCAGTAACGGGTTAAGTAGCACAACTAATCGATAACAATCTTTTTAAGTATGTCCATTAGCTATTTTTTTAAAGAAGTCAATATTCATTGACCGATTATCAACAGCTTTTTATTATTCTGTATTCACAATATGGAAAGTGCCTGTAAATATTGATATATCCATTAATGTAGAAAAACTGTCCGTAAATAACTCTGTATACGTCTAAGTTCATCTCAGGGGAGCACACACACTGTAAACGAGTGTGTACAGTATGTGTGTGTGTGTGAGGGGGAGAGAGAGAGAGAGAGAGAACGGTGGAGCAACAGACTCGATGGTTTTCTTATAGATTTTTCTCCTCAGTTTTATATCAAGTTACTGATGAATAAGGAATAGGGATCGTCCGAGTTCCTGTCACGTCGGTGATGCGAGCACGGTCAGAGCTGACAGAAGGAATCAGCGGCTCGTCACGAGATCAGACAGGATCGAAATGTGCGTGTGCGCTGGAAAGAGAGAACGGGGGTGGGAACGGAGATGAAACGAATCGGGGAGAAACAGGAGCGTGTTGGAGGAGCGCGTGCTGAAGAGCGGTCTGAACAAACATGAATCGAAATTAGGCTGGTGGAGAAAAGAAAAGGCAATTTCCACACAAAATGGGAAGGAATTTGTTTCCTGTAGCAGGGTCTTTCTGGAAAAAAACATCGAGGAATTATTAACTAGAGTTCACGCCACACACGTAGGAATCTCATGTTCATTTTTGAAATCTGTGTGTGTGTGCGCGCGTGTGTGTGCGCTACAGAGTTCGCCCCGTCGTCGGGAGATGATGAGGACGTGAGTGTGAATCGTGACGATACTACGACAGTCAGTGACCCTGGAGTCTAAGGAAGCGAAATTGCCCGTGGTGTCTGGGTAGGAGGGGCATATTCTGTCTCCCCTGTCAATCACAGTGCCACGAGCCAGTCTGTGAGCTCATGTATGGGGAAAAGAGTAGATCAGGCTTTCCTCCCTCCGAGTGTGTTATACTGCCCTGATGCAGCGTGATGCGGCGTGATCCTGGCTTCGGCGTCGTAGAGGAAGCACGGGGTTCCTGGTTCCCGTGTGAGACGCATGAGATACTACCCCATGTGGGACTCCGTGCCATCTCAGGGCACCATGCATACTCACACACTCACTCGTTCGCACCTACTGTAGCAATTACGCAATCCACCGACATACATGTTTTAGGACGGTGTGAAGAAAACCCGGACGAAACCCACACAAACACGGGAGAACTTTTAATTGAAGTACATTTATACGAACGTTTTTTTTAATTTTTAAAAAAAAACGCCTTTATCCAGAAAAAAAGAGGAGGGGTTTGGGGGGGGGCGGGGTCTGGCTCAGGTGGTAGAGCAGGTTGACGCTAATTGCAGGTTGGCGGTTCGATTCCCGGCCCACATGACCACATGCTGTAGTGTCCTTGGGTAAGACGTTGAACCCCAAGTTGCTAGCGCCTTGCGTGGCAGCTTTTCTGCCATTGGTGTATATATATGTGTGTGTGTGATTGGATGAATTGGACGAAAGCGCTTTGCAGAACCGCTAAGGATAAAAGGCGCTATATAAGTGCAGACCCATGTACCATTTTTGTACTTGAATATGAAAAAGTGTCGTTCCACGTGATCTGATCAGCAACCGCTCGAGTGAAAGGACGAAACAGTCTACACTCTTAGAAACAGTTACACGAATCTCCGATTTTTTTTATTTATTTTTTCCTCCTCTTTTTAATAACAGAAAATGAGCCTGCATGTTTGCGTAAGAACCCGATGATCCGTGTTAAATCAAATCCGTCAGGGTTTCTGTCGGGACTCTCGAGGCAAGCCTGGACGTTTCTACGCGTGTTCGCCATCACACATTACTTACATTTAAAAAGTGGCCTTAAAAATTAGTTCCCGAATACGGAATATTATAAAGGAGAAATCGAACATTTCCTTTCCTCGTCGTTCTGTTCACTTACATTTAAAAAAAAAAAAAAAAAAATTCCCATATCTTTAATGCAGTCTCTTTTTGGACTCCACTATGCAGGCTGTCCGGAACTCCTGAACGTCTCCATACGTACGGGGACTTCCTGTATGTTAGATCGATTTTTTTTTTCCGAAGGCACGACCGCCATGATGCTGATGTACATCGTCCTCTGCGCCAGGAGCTCAGCGAGGCATTACGCAGCTCAGCTCGACTTTAGGTGGTTAATCGAGGGTGAAGGAGAAAGAGAGAACACGGGATAGATAAAGTGTTCGGTATGTAGTGTCAGTCTGGCTGTGAGAACACTGCAGTGGAGTGTGTGAGAGCTCTGCTCCGTAGGGTTTACAGTACGGGTCTCCGCAACGCACGCCCGATGTGAGTAACGCCTCGGCGGCGTTTGGTTATGGGATTGAACTGACGGAAGAATTGTTTTTCGTCTCTCTGTGCAGGTGCTGCTGTCAGGTCTGATTGGAGTCGTGTCATGGAAAAGACCTCTCTCTCTGGTGGTGAGTAAGAAAGACAAAAAAAAAAGAGGAATAAAACCCTACCATGTGTGTACACAAGCGTGTGTGTGTTTGGGGGGTTTGGGTGGCATACAGTATCGGGACGCCTGGTTTCAGTTTTCTCAACATTTCTACGATTCTGCGCAATTATGTAAAGTCCAGAAAATCAGGCTAAAATAAATAAATAAATAAATAAATAAATAAATAAATCGACCGACCACATGTATGAAGTATTTTTCCTTGCCACGTGATGGAAATTTCTGCTCAGCTGAGTCAAGCTCTCGAGTGGTCTATCAGGGCCGAGGCTGCGAACCACGGTTATTTCCTGTCACGCAGTGCCGCCGTGGGAAAAAAGAAATGAGCCAAAAATAAATAAAAAAATGTAAAAGCGCTCGGGCGGATGGGATGCAAAGCACGCGCGTGGAGTTTGCTCTGCTCTGCTCTGCTCTGCTCTGCTCTGCCCGGGCGCTCGGCGTCCGGCTGGAGCGTAATCGTGGAGAGAATCCTGCACGACGGCTGACTCGTTCGTCTCAGACGTGCGGGACGTTATTAGCACGCGGACCACGAGCTTCACCGATAGTGACATGGGCGCGACACGCGAAAACGATCCGGTGGTGCGGACGGCGATAATAACAATCCACAGGACGGTTCGTCAAATATCACGTTTCCAACAGTTTCCTCTCACACCCTCCCACGGTGACGGCGACAGCAGATGGCTCTAAGCCTGTTCTGAGCACATCAGAAGCACGAAATCCCGGAAATATTGGAAGAGTAAAGCGAAGTCTTGCCACAGAGACGGGTTAAAAAACAAAGAAACGAATACACGCATACAGAGAAATTCAGCCCCGTGTGAATTCTCTAGACTTAATTAGTAGGAATCAGTTCCGAAATCCACGACGTTCGGTGTAACTATAAAGGGATAAAATTTTTTAAAAACCCGTTGCTGTAGTATAAGAGGAATAAAGCAGAGTAACTCAGCTTCATCACACACCCGATCGCTCATTATGTTCCTCCTCTTACGGCACCCCTCCTAATGTTTGTACCGCTGTCCGAATTCTCACTGTGAGATTACCCATGGTGCATAGCGGTTTCGCTTAAGGTCGAAATTCACTTGCCGGAATGAATAGAGCGTAAATAAACGACAATATTAGAAATACCCTTTAACGATCCTTCTAACGTCTTAGTGGTGCGTTCGATAGAGAAAACTGTGAACGTGTTTTAATATTTCTGTATTATATTACATACAGGGACTGTTTTATTTTCCTGCGACAGTGGAGACCTGGGAGAACAGCTCAGGCCTGACGAGCGAGTGGACCCCAGAGCACGTGTTCTCTCCGCTCCAGCGACTGTCAGGAAGACAGAGTCTTTAGGTTCCCAGGGGCGAGCTGATCGATCACTGTATACCGAAAAAAAAAAAAAAAAAGCCGCGCCCGGGCCCGCGGGGCTAACGAGCCTCGACTCGTTCGGTCCTTCAGGATGAGTATCGGTGATGTATACCGTGGGTCGACGAGGCTGTGTTGAGAAAGCACGGCAGCGTTGCGCTGTAGCACGCTGTCACGGCTAAAGGAGATTAAAAGGCACTAGAGGAAGCAGGGTGGGGGTTTCATCGGGGTCTGCTGCCGGGGGTTTGAACGGAGCGAGGGAAAAGAGGAGCGGCGTCGAGGGAGGAGTATTAATGTGGAGCAGAAATGGAAAAGACAGGACGACACGGATGGCGTTTCCAGCACAGTTCGATCATCACAGTCGGAGTCGGAGACCCAAACAGAGATATTCGACCTGTTTCTGGATACAGGGAAGCTAAACGTCCAACCACAAGCGTGTTCTACATGTAACACTCCCTCACACGAGAACGTCTCTTCCACGTCTGTAGATTATTACACAAATTAGAAGTGAAACAGTCAGGGAAAGGAACGTGGATGATGTCTATATCATACTGTTACAGTCAGGGGAACACGACTCAGACTGTTTGTGGTGGAGTGAATGGAAACAGGGCGGAATTTAAATAGCGATTGTAAATATTAACCCCGTACTGCATGGTGTTGCCACGTGGCAACAATTAATTTATCTCCAATTTTTTGACAGGCCGTAATACAAAACTACTACTTTGCTACGTAAGTGGGAAATATGGGCTTTAACTTTGACATAACAAACAAATGTCGTGTCAGAGGACCAGGAAGTGCCGCTTGCACTTCCTTTTCTGCAGTCACACGGCATGGTGAAGGTCCTCATCGGATTTGCTCTTAAAATTTCATCAAGTTATCAATATTTAGGCAAAACTACTTAAAGGAAAAATTGAAATGTCATTTAAGCAGGTTTATATATTTCGAGCATTCTGTTAAACGGTAAAACGTATCCGTTGCCATACGGCAACGAAAAGCGATAAGGGAACTGCGGCGTGTGCGTTCGTGAACTGAAACAGGCGTACACAGCAAATAAGACCCCCGGCTTCTCGGAGAGCATGTTTTACATTTTTTCACGTCCAAAAGTAAGAAAAACCGGTGTAAAAAAAAAATTTCTGCAATTTTGCTTCGAGAGAAAAAAATCGAAAATATACTTCCCACCCAAAACATGTTTGGATCGGATTTTTGTACGTGTTTTGAGTGTGTCAATCCATCCACATGCTTTTGATTCTTTTCTAGAAGATAGAACTTTTACGTGATTACTAGAAAGCAAAAAAAAAAACAAACCCCTCTGCAAGTTATAGTCTGGGAAAATGCAGTAATTGGAATTACACCTCATACATTTTGTGTTATTTTTGACCGTGTGATACTTTCCACCACTGCACATCGACTAACCAGCTTCTTGAATTAATTCGAGTAATAAAAAAACAACTTCTTTTGTGTGATGTAGACGTAACAGCTCATGCCGTAGAGGGTTAAATTGTTTTGTGTTGAAAATGTACACTTCTAAAGAGTAACGAACGTACATTTCTGAGTAGTGACTGAGTAGATTCCTTATTTATCACGCCAAGTATTAGTCAGTAAACCGGGTTTATATTTGAATATTTATTTTGTTCCCGACCGCATTACACGTCCCGCTTTATCGTGGCGTCTCTGGGAATAGCGATGTCATCCCTGATGCAGAGTCATCAAAAGTTCAAACATCCCTCAGCATCGTTTATTAATACCTTGACATATATATTTTTTTTTTAAATAACTTTTTATTTAATAAGTCTTACTTTAAATCTTCGGGATCTCGTTTCACGTTCGCTTCACCTTCATACGTTCGCTGCATGCAGCAAATGATCTTTCAATTCCGATCGATGTCACGCATTGCAGATAGGAAATAGTAATAATACGAAACGTTTTTAAGCACGGTAACGTGAACGAAAGTTACCGGTTACACTGGGAGTGAAACGTTTGTGAGCATCCTGTGTTGACAGTAAAACAGGACAACGGACATTTCCACTATTTCAGGTATAAGATGAGTACAGAGGTGTTTTAATAATATTATCAGCGGTACAGTTGACGTACTCCAGTGTTTTTACGCCGGTTGCGTAAAAGTTAGCCGCTCCGGTAATGTAATATCACGGGAAATAAACTTCACCGGATATCGTCGAAACATAATATCGTAGAGATGATGATATCGTTATACTGCACAAGCTTATTGGCAGTGTATGTGTAAGATTATGTGTAAGATTAGCTATCTAATTCTTTAAGTTCTTGAGCTCACCTCCTCATTCCCGCCCATGTCCATAAAGCTCCACCCCTAGGATCTACAGCGGTCTGTAGAATAGAGCGTCCATAAAATGACCAACAGGAGGCCCATCCATACACAAACAGGCATTCCGGACCGGAAAGTCAGTTTTCCAAATGGGATTTCTCAACCGTATAATTCTTTAATGCATAAGTCGTGGCTTAAACCTTTATTCATTTTATCCTGTTCTACATGTTTTGCAGGTTATTTGTACAAATAAGAAATTTAAAAAAAAAAATGACTATTGCACCTTTTAAAGAAATTTAGTAATAAATTTATTACTAAACCTACTGTATTTATGTCGCTTAGTATGACCGCCTCCTGCAAATTTAAAGTTTAATGCCTGTTAGAAATATATAATTAATAAATAAATAAATAAATAAATAAATAGAAACCTGCTGTAAAATAGACTCAGGTTGTAAAGCTTAAGAGACGCGAGAACAGTACAGATTAAAGGTTAACACCAAGACTATTTAAGATCTCGGAGTTATAAGGTACGGTTACGCTGATATACCGTCGTTCCTGCTTTTCGGTTTGGGTTTTGTACAGCGTTCTGCCGTGTCCGTGCGTGTACGTGCGCGCGTGCATGTGCATGTGTATGTGGGGGTGTTGTAATTCCCACTAGGCAGATGGAAGAACACCGTTGCTTGACCTTATTGATCCGAGTGTGAATATAGAGGTTGCGTGTACATCGGTATTTTTGTACGTAATGAACGAGGGGGAAAAGGAACGTGTGAGAAGAACGAGGCGTCTCTGAAACCCTCCTTATGAAATATTAATACAACGAATAACTAATAAAAATATATGAATAAGATAAGCGTTAAAGCAGAATGTTCAACGACGCTTCCGTTCAAATTTGGAAACGTGAACGACGTTATTATAGCCGCTTCAGGAATATCAGCGGAAGTCTGGTTCGGTTTGGTCCGGGTTCTTTATTCACGCAGGGCTTCAGATGCGTGACTGATTTTCTATCGTGACCGCTTGCTTAAGCGGTTCTTGTGATTTGTATAAGAGCACTCCAGTTAATTCTGATTGAATGAGCTTATAGTAATGCCGAGGCTGTGTTTGTGTCGGAACTGGCACGCTAACAGACTGATTATGGCTTTCCGAAATGTACGACTGAAAAATAAAACCGACAAGTTAACCTGTTTGGTATCGATCAGCGTTAGTACGATTAGGCCTTTGTTAAATAATGACCATTTCTACCTGTGGAACTCATGGATTCGGATTGGTCGGAAGGTCTTGCTTGATTTTCTGCAACAACAGCTCCGAGACCAGTTTCAGTTTACTGCAAATTATATTATATCACCCATCCATCCATCCATCCATCCATTCTCTGTACCGCTTATCCTACAGGGTCGCGGGGAACCTGGAGCCTATCACAGGGAGCACGAGGTGAGGTACACCTTGGATTGGACAGGGTGCCAGTCCATCGCAAGGCACAATCACATACGCACTCACACACCCATTCATACACTACGGACACTTTGGACACGCCAATCAGCCTACCGCGCATGTCTTTGGACTGGGGGAGGAAACCGGAGTACCCCGAGGAAACCCCCGCAGCACGGGGAGAACATGCAAACTCCGCACACACAGGGACATGGTGGGAATTGAACCCCCGACCCCCAAATATATATATGTGTATATATATATATATACATGTGTGTATATAGGTGTATAGAGAGAGAGAGAGAGAGAGAGAGAGAGAGAAATACCAAGCCATTGAAGCTACAGGCATTTGCAGCAAACTGGCAGCACTCTGGCTTTCTGAAGTCTAGTTTTATTCAAGCAGGTACTACAGTTTGAGTGATTTATATCAACACGTGATCCGCACCATCTGCTGTGGGTTTTTTTTTTTTTTGTGCAAATTAAATTACTTTCAATATTTTACTGCATCCCTCAGGTAGTTTGCTGAAGTTCTTCAGTAAAAGCTTCTCAAAGTGTTTCTCCAGCAATAACCAGCGACACTTTTTTAGCTGGCTGGCTGTGCGGCGTGACTTGGCAGAGATTCGATTCCGTTCTGCCAATCTACTTAGGCCTACCGCCAGCCCTGCCGCTTTAGATTGGAGAGGACGTAAAATAAAGTAGCTCTAAAGTGCCTCTTGAACAGCAGTGCCGTGTCTGTCTGGTTGAGCCGTAGAGCCGTCATACTCCTCGATATTGTGTCCATTTTATTGCAATAATGACATTGCGGCGGGAGTTTTCTCGCAAACGTTCGTATTCATTTTTCACATTAACGAGATAAAATGCACACTTGCTCATGAGTGTCATTCCACACGGTTCATACTCTGATTTACTCAAAGTTAAAAAATGTGTAAAAAAAAAAACCCACAAAAAATATGTGCGGTGGTTTATTAATGGACTTTTACAGATTTTTTGAATGGAGAATAGTGCATTTCCATTCGTTGAGGAGAGAATTGTAGCATGTGTGGCACTCCCGATTGGTGGGTGCGATTTTTTTTTTTTTCCTTCCCCGTGAATTTATCAATATTATTAGGAAACATATTTTAAAATAATGAACTATGAATAATGAGTTTAACGTTCTGTTTAATTCTAAAGATTTTTTTTTATGGAACGGGAACAGTGAGGCCAAATAGAGAGCAGAAATCTGGACGGAAGTCAGGAGTCTATATGTTATGGTGGCCTTTTCACCACTTCCCTCATCGCTCACTTTTATGTTGTTGCATTGATTAACCTTTTCTGCTGACACACTAAAGGTTTTTGTTTGGCTCTGTGTGTGTGTGTGTGTGTGTGTGTGTGTGTGTGTGTGTGTGTGTGCGTGCGAGATTGAGAAATTTAATTATTTTTCCTTTGGCTTGTGTTTCAGAAGATGTCTATGTATATTTATAATCTCATTGTAGTCTCCGTATATTTTTGGCATAGTCTTATTATAGTTTTTGTATAGCCTCTGTAAAGTCTCAGTATAGTTTCGGTACCATCTCTGGATAGTCTCTATAGTTTTGTAACAGTCTTAGTACAGACTCAGTACAGTCTCAGTATAATCTCAGTACAGTCTCAGTATAATCTCAGTATCATCTTAGTACATTCTCAGTATAGTCTCAGTACAATTTCAGTATAGTCTCAGAATAGTCTCAGTATAGTCTCAGTATCATCTTAATACATTCTCAGTATAGTCTCAGTATAGACTCAGTACAGTCAGTACAATTTCTGTATAGTCTCAGAATAGTCTCAGTATAGTCTCAGTATCATCTTAATACATTCTCAGTATAGTCTCAGTACAATTTCAGTATAGTCTCAGTATAGTCTCAGTATCATCTTAGTACATTCTCAGTATAATCTCAGTATCATCTTAATACATTCTCAGTATAGTCTCAGTATAGACTCAGTACAGTCAGTACAATTTCAGTATAGTCTCAGAATAGTCTCAGTATAGTGTAAGTATCATCTTAGTACAGTCTCAGTATAGTCTCAGTACAATTTCAGTGTAATCTCAGAATAGTCTCAGTATCATCTTAGTACATTCTCAGTACAGTCTCAGTACAGTCTCAGTATAGTCTCAGTACAGTCTCAGTACAATTTTAGTATAATCTCAGAATAGTCTCAGTATAGTCTCAGTATCATCTTAATACATTCTCAGTATAGTCTCAGTATTGTTTCACTATAGTCTCAGTATAGTCTTAGTACAATTTCAGTATAGTCTCAGAATAGTCTCAGAATAGTCTCAGTATAGTCTCAGTACAATTTCAGTATAGTCTCAGAATAGTCTCAGAATAGTCTCAGTATAGTCTCAAAACAATTTCAGTATAGTCTCAGAATAGTCTCAGTATCATTTTAGTACATTCTCAGTACAGTCTCAGTACAGTCTCAGTACATGTCTCAGTAGAATTTCAGTATAGTCTCAGAATAGTCTCAGTATAGTCTCAGTACAAATTCAGTATAGTCTCAGAATAGTCTCAGTACAGTCTTAGTACAATTTCAGTATAGTCTCAGTATAGTGTCAGTCTAGTAGAGTTCCACTGACATCAAATCCAGTATCTCTTCTTGTTCCTACTGCTATGACACACGCTGTGTATTTTTCCTTTCTAAATCTCTGTCAAATCATTTAAATATCCCTCTGTGTCCAAGCCTACATTTCTGCCCAATCTCCACGGCAACCCTACAGCCATCAACACACAAAGAGACGACCAACCGAAGGTGAAAAGTGCTCGAAGCTTTTCCGTAATCTCCCTGAGACGTTGCCTCCCTGAGCAGGAAACCTTGCAGGAAGTAAAAGGGAACTGTACACTTAAAAGATCCCCAGACACCCAATCATTATCTCTCAGAACCCGCAGCCCTGTCCAACTCGCTTCACCGAGTGTGAATTAGACGGGATGAAATAAACCAGAACGCTGCCATCATCTCTATGCTGCGCTCCGTTTGATATTCGGGAAGATGGCCTTTTAACTGGTTTAATACCGCAGTGCTCTCAAATATGATTGGTCAGGTGTTGAGTCATTTTCAACAGTGGACGCTCCGAATAAACTCAGCCTGGTTTTACGGACTTTCCACAACATTAAACGGAACTAAAAATCTATCCATGTATCGCATGGCGTCCTTTAATCATGAACACATCATAAGCGTTGGTAAATTGTAGCGGAATAAGAGGAATAAAACAGTTTTTTGGGATGTGTTAGGAATTGGAAAATCCTCCTCCTCGTTGTTATCTGGGCGCGTTCAGTGTTTTATTTGTTATTTTTATTCCTTTTTTTTTTATTTTAAAAGGATGTGTTTAATTACGTGGCCCATTGATTGACGTACTCGTGTCATTAATAGTTAGCGTACATGGTTATTCAAGTCGTAGGTGCTTCATGCAGATTATGAATGAATAAATACAGCAGGTTGTAAATGATCTTCCTGGCTACTTCCTGATGGAAATCAAGGACGAAGTGTATAATAATCAACTACATATCTGGCACTAAGCAGAAAAGACACCGAAGCACGGGAACTGCAATAACAGTTTATAATAGAGCATCGGGTCGTGCTGGTAGGAATTTATGATGCAATTTTTATTGTAATATGAAAGAAGTATTATCATTGTTATTGAGTGAGACAGCAGAATATTTTTCATTTCATTATTATATGGTCATCTCCTTTCTCCATCCCATTATTCCTCGAGCTTTTCTCCATGATGTTGCTCTCAGTAACCTGAGTAATAACCTGCAGTGGTGAACATTCGACACTTTATCATTTTAAATCAAACAGATCACAGCGTGGACCTTACAGAACCTTATCGTAAAGCTGTTTTTTTACGTAAACGTTAGCTCACAAACGCTGCAGACAAATAAGTAGTTAATTAAAACAGGGTTAGGGTCAGGGTTCATGTCTTTCGCTACAACTTCATTCGTATAAAATTGAACAAAATCCAAACAGCGTCACCATCATTTGTTCACATTTATAGAAATTTTTCATCCCATTGGAGCTAAGTTCCCAAAGATTACTAATAATGGTAGAGTGAGTAGCTCATTAAATTCTCTCTCTCTCTCTCTCTCTCTCTCTCTCTCTCTGTCTCTCCTCTGAACTAAACGTTGCAGTGCTTTTACTGTAGGGAAAACTGGGCCAAGGTTGTTGTTTTTTTTATAACAATTTCTCCTCTCTGCCATTGTAGCACTTTTATAGATTATTTTCTGCTTTAATGGACACCTCATAGACGTAACTGACACTGGGGACACTGTGGAGGCTGGGGACACTGGGGATGCTGGGGAAGCGGGGTAGGGTTAGGGTTAGGGAGGACTGGGAATGCCGGGGAGGCTGGGGACACTAGGGACGTTGGGGAAGCTAGGGACACTGGGAAGACTGGGGATGCCAGGGAGACTGGTGACACTGGAGAGACCAGGGAATGCTGGGGAGGCTGGGGACACTGGGGATGCTAGGGAGGCTGGGGACACTGGATTTGCTAGGGTCACTGGGAATGCCGGGGAGGCTGGGGACACTGGGGATGCCGGAGAGGTTGGGGACACTGGGTATGCTAGGGACACTGGGAACACTGGATATGCTAGGGACACTGGGGATGCCGGAGAGGTTGGGGACACTGGGGATGCCGGAGAGGTTGGGGACACTGGGTATGCTAGGGACACTGGGGACACTGGAGATGTCGGGGAGGCTGGGAACCCTGGGTATGTTAGGGACACTGGTATGCCAAGGACACTGGAGACACCGGGGATGTCTAGGAGGCTGGGAACACTGGGTATGCTAGGGACACTGGGAACACTGGGTATGCTAGGGATACTGGGAACATTGGGTATGCTAGGGACACTGGGAACACTGGGTATGCTAGGGATACTGGGAACATTGGGTATGCTCGGGTCACTGGAGACACTGGGGATGCCGGGAAGGCTGGGGACACTGGGTATGCTAGAGACACTGGGAACTCTGGAGACACTGGGGATGCCGGGGATACCTGGTATGCTAGAGACACTGGGGACATCCTCACAGCATTTTTTGGGAGGTAGACAGAAACCAGAGAACCTGGAGTAAACCCACACAGGCTGACAGGAGGAGAACAATGCATGAAATAAGAATTGTAAAGCACAAACATTCCCAGCTCTCAGAAATCCTAGAGCTCCACGAGGACTCGTCTCTGTGGACATCACTTGCTGGATATTTTATTGAAGCGCACTCCTCGGTGTGTCTGTAGCGGTGTAACAGGCCTTCTGTGGCCGCTGCGTGTGTGTGTAGTGTCACGGATCCGCTGCATTATTTAACGAGGATCCAGCAGAGAAACAGACTGACGTGCGGCGTCTCTCCTCCGTCCTACAGACGTGTGAAACACTGACCCCGAGCTCAGACTGAATTCATCTCCATGTACCGCTCTCAGCAGCCGACCTGTGTGTCTCTTATATTCAGCTAATTGCTATAAAAGGAGGTAATTAGTGGTTGTAGCTCGCAGTGCCGATCCCAGCGCCGGAGTGAGCCCGTGCTGTATTTCTGGTCCACCATGGCCGCGGGACGGACCGCTCAGGATGGAGGGATGAAGGACGGTGGATGAAAGACAAATCGGAGTGATGCATGGATAGAAACATGGCCTAGATTTGTTCACTCGAGGATATAGGCACTGGTGGGGGGTTTTTGTTTTCTTTAAACATTGAGGGTTTTGTAGATTCTGGGTGTGTGTGTGTGTCTTTATGTTGCGTTAAATGATGCAGACCTTGTTATACAGTAAATATTACTGTCTAACTCTTTGCTCTCTCTCTCTCTCTCTCTCACACACACACACACACACACACACACACACACACATCTTTACATTTTCCAGTTACACATCAGTTGGCGTTTGTGTTCTGCTCTTGTCTGAGAGGTGTTGTTCTGAGAGGAACAGTCACACAGTCAGCTGGAAGTTATTTTCCAATTCACAAGCTGTGAGACTGAACGCACTCGGATTGGCTGTTCCACTGCTAACACCTAGCGTAGGAGAGAGAACAGTAAAACACACTGCGTGTGTGTGTAGGCTTTGGTAAAAAAAATTATATATATATCTATATATATTAAGTACTGAGGATTCTGATCAATGTAATAAAAAATAAAAACAGCACTTTGGGTTTCGCTTCGCATTAATTCTGTGCACTACTGCTTAGTTTCTCTCTCTCTCTCTCTCTCTCTCTCTCTCTCTCTCTCTTTCTCTGTTTCTGCCTCTTCCTCCCCAAGTCATGTCTCTCTTATTCTCTTTCTCTCTGTATTTCTCTTTCTGTCTGTCTCTCTTTCTATTTCTCTCTCTTGCTGTCTCTCTGTGCCCCTCTCTCTCTCGCTCTCTCTGTCTCTCTCTGTGTTCTGTTTCTCTCTGTACTCAAAATAACTCAACACACAGCCATTAATGTCTAAACCGTTGGCAACAAAAGTGAGTACACCCCTAAGTGAAGATGTCCAAATTGGGCCCAAAGTGTCAATATTTTGTGTGGCCAGCATTATTTTCCAGTGGTGCCTTAACCCTTAGTCCTCTTCCACTCCTCCATGATGACATCACGGAGCTGGTGGATGTTAGAGACCTTGTGCTCCTCCACCTTCCGTTTGAGGATGCCCCACAGATGCTCAATAGGGTTTAGGTCCGGAGACGTGCTTGGCCAGTCCATCTCCTTCACCCTCAGCTTCTTTAGCAAGGCAGTGGTCGTCTTGGAGGTGTGTTTGGGGTCGTTATCATGCTGGAATACTGCCCTGCGGCCCAGTCTCTGCTTCAGTATGTCACAGTACATGTTGGCGTTCATGGTTCCCTCAATGAACTGTAGCTCCCCAGTGCCGGCAGCACTCATGCAGCCCCAGACCATGACACTCCCACCACCATGCTTGACTGTAGGCAAGGCACACTTGTCTTTGTACTCCTCACTTGGTTGCCACCACACACGCTTGACACCATCTGAACCAAATAAGATTATCTTGGTCTCATCAGACCACAGGACATGGTTCCAGTAATCCATGTCCTTAGTCTGCTTGTCTTCAGCAAACTGTTTGCAGGCTTTCTTGTGCATCATCTTTAGAAGAGGCTTCCTTCTGGGACGAGCCATGCAGACCAATTTGATGCAGTGTGCGGCGTATGGTCTGAGCACTGACAGGCTGACCCCCCACCCCTTCAACCTCTGCAGCAATGCCGGCAGCACTCATACGTCTATTTCCCAAACACAACCTCTGGATATGACGCTGAGCAGGTGCACTCAACTTCTTTGGTGGACCATGGCGAGGCCTGTTCTGAGTGGAACCGGTCCTGTTAAACCGCTGTATGGTCTTGGCCACCGTGCTGCAGCTCAGTGTCAGGGTCTTGGCAATCTTCTTATAGCCTAGGCCATCTTTATGTAGAGCAACAATTCTTTTTTTCAGATCCTCAGAGAGTTCTTAGCCATGAGGTGCCATGTTGAACTTCCAGTGACCAGTATGAGGGAGTGTGAGAGCGACGACACCAAATTTAACACACCTGCTCCCCATTCACACCTGAGACCTTGTAACACTAACAAGTCACATGACACCGCGGAGGGAAAATGGCTAATTGGCCCCAATCTGGACATTTTCCCTTAGGGGTGTACTCACTTTCGTTGCCAGCGGTTTAGACATTAACGGCTGTGTGTTGAGTTATTTTGAGGGGACGGCAAATTTACACCGTCACACAAGCTGTACTCTCACTACTTTACATTGTAGCAAAGTGTCATTTCTTCAGTGTTGTCACATGAAAAGATATCATCAAATATTTACAAAAATGTGAGGGGTGTACTCACTTTTGTGAGATACTGGATATCCTTATATCCAAGCATCCAGTGGCGATGTAGAGTGGGCGGGGCTAGTGATGTTAACAGTTAGGCTGAGTTTAAGTTGAACAACGGTTATTTCCACGGTCGTATGGGTGTGTGCATGTGGGTGTGTGTGTGCGTGTGGGTGCGTCCGTGTGTGTGTGGGTGTGTGAGTGTGTTTACAGGGTCTCTCTGCACTGCTGCGTGACTCATATGCAGAGGCAGGACAGAGATAAATGGGAAGTGGATGGGAGAGAGGACCAAAGGGAGGAAAGAAAGACATAAATAACTACAAGCTACAGGTGTGCATGACTGACCAGCGCTGTGAAGCCCATCACATATGCACAAACACGCTCGCACACACACGCACACACACACACACTATCTATCTATCTATGCACATTAGAGATGGCACTTCTCCCAAGCTTAAGCACCTGTAAAATTAATTGGAGCACTTGGCAAACAAAATGAAAGGCTTAAGGTCGTCCGATCCTCCTCTTCACGCCATCTTTCTTGAAATATTTCTCCCCCTCTCCACCTGTCTCACCTTTTCCATGCGGTCAGAAATAACTCTCGCAATCAGTCTCTCTCATGCTGCGCACACGATGAATTACAATACGGGTGCACCGGGACCTGCTCCTGCTAGTGCCTGATTACTGGGAATAAAACACACACACATGCACACACACGTGTGTACACACACTGGTGGTACAGGACACGTGTAATTAAAGTGTAACGCAATGCCTGTGTATCTGTATTTCTTTAGCGCTATAAATCTCCGTATCTGTATTCGGATGGAAACCTGAAAGTGGGTGTGGCCTAAACCTTTTTTATATAATGGTGTAAATCAGGGCGCATGGTGGCTTAGTAGTCAGCACGGTTTCCTCAAAATCCCAGGTTTGGGGCTCAAATCCCGCCTCCGCCTTTCAGGGGTTTCATCCGGGTAGTCTGGTTTCCTCCTGCAGTCCAACGACCTGCGTTGTAGGCTGATTGGCATCTCTAAATTGTCCCTAGTGTGTGAACGGCTGTGTGATTGTGCCCTCCGATGGGTTGGCACCGTGTCCAGAGTGTCCCCCATCCTGTCCTATAACAGCATGTCTTTCCTATGAAGTGTGTTATCTTCCATCGGTTACACTTTTATTATTTAATAAAGACTGATACGTTGCACTTTTATTTATTTTTTTAATCAGTTTATAGTTCAATCAGTTTATAATGATGATGATGATGATGATGATGTGAAACGTCAACAGGGGCGTAAATATTAACGTTAATATAAACCGGTGATAAAGTCATATAAATATATAGTCGAATATATAGTTAAATATAAAGTCGCAGCCGGAACTACCGTCCGAGCTGCTGTTATAGGAAAAACTCATCGACACCTTCGGACCAATCAGATTTGAGAATTTGAGAAACAGCGCTGCGGTGTCGATATGGAAGAAATGTAAGCTTGTGTGAAATAAAAACATGAAAACGTTTTATATAACGGTGTGAAAATGAATACAAATAAATCTGCAACCTGAAGATCTGAAATCGTACGTGTTAATAAAACGGTCTTGTAAACGATTCAAAGCGCTCCCGTCGCTCGTGAATCCACCAGAACCTCGACTTTACTAAAGACTGAGAAACTACATCAGCTCTAGTAAAGAAGTGACTTGAATCGCGACGGCTGTTTGATTACTCTGCACTGTTTTTAACTCCATGGTGTGTACGTGGAGGATTGTGGGTAAACCTGCTGCTCATGATGGAGAGATAAAGGACGGAGGATGAATGAACAAACGAACGCGATGACGGTTTGATGGAAACCCGGGCTAGGTTTGTTCTCAAATACATGGTTTTTTTTTTTGCTAATGGAAGAGGTACATGTTATTTAAACATTGTGAGTGTACAGAGATGTGTGCTATTAGGAGTCCGTGTGTGTGTGTGTGTGTGTGTGTGTACTGATGTGGATGGAGGAGGTCCAACGACCGTTCCTTTATCTTTCACCTCCTGATTGCAGAAGCACTAATCTGGCCTAGATGGAGGCGATTAAATAGAGGATGCTGACCACTGTGTGTGCGTGTGTGTGTGTGTGTGTGTGTGTGTGTGTCCAGGTGGGCTGATTACAGCTGCCGAGTTAGCGCGGCGTTAAAAGGAAACGTTCTACACAAACACAGCGAGCAAAACAAAATCTCTAGTTAATGGAGCGTCGAGAGCAACAGGTCCAGCGACCTCGAGATCGTCCTCACGATAAACGCTTCATCCTTCATCACTTCCACACGACGGAGAAAAACAAACCGGTTCAGTATAAAAATCCCTTTCATTTTCAGTAAATCCGTAAAAGTGCGATTCCAGCAAGAACGCCGAGAGTAGTTCGTGTCAAAACTTCAAATATGAGCAAAAAAAAAAAAAAATTGTAAATAACGTTACAAAAGAATGCAGCAGAAATAAACGGCGATTATATTTTCTAGAAAAAAAGTTCGTTTTTTTTAAATCATTTTTAAAAGTGTATTTATACTGTAAAATATTCACGTTTTGTAATGGAAAATGTTTGTAAAAAAATATTTTTTAACGTGTATATATATCTTTACATTTAAGCATATTTCAGTTTTAAAATATAATTGAAAGTATATAACATTTTATTTACCGTAATCAAATTAAAATACTAAATAAATGATCAAATATAATTTTACAATGAAAATATTTTTAACATATTATTCAAACAAATGAATCGTTATTTACAGTAAATCACGTTAATCTTTACAGAAAATGAGTATGCCTGTGTAAGATTACGAAATATTAAGAAATATTTCACAATAAATGAACAGTTTACACAAGAAACTGCTGAAATAATCACAAATATAATTAAAGTTCATTTATTTGGAAGTTTTTTGGGGGGTTTTTTCGGGGGTTTTTTTCAAACATCGGGGACAGAATCCTGAACGCCACCAAGAAAAAGAAACAAAAACAAAGTAAGAAGGAAAGAAGAAAGATCAGAGTAGCTAGCAAACGTTAGCTAACATTACTGTGCATTGCCCAGCATTACCCCCAGTGTAAACGTATTGCACTTCATTTGTTTGGTTAAAATAACCGATGCTGTGCTTTTTATCAGAACTCTGAACGACAAAAAAAAAAAAAGGAAAGATATTAAATTTTTTTTTTAAATTGCCCTAGACTATGAGGTTCCTTTTCTCTACAGATAAATACTTTTAGCATCTAGTTTTACAGATTCTAGTTTTACAGATGCTAGTTTTACAGATTCTAGTTTTACAGATGCTAGTTTTTTAGATGCTAGTTTTACAGATGCTAGTTTTTTAGATTCTAGTTTTACAGATGCTAGTTTTATAGATGCTAGTTTTATAGATTCTAGTTTTACAGCTGCTGGTTTTACAGATTCTAGTTTTACAGATGCTAGTTTTACAGATGCTAGTTTTACAGATTCTAATTTTACAGATGCTAGTTTTACAGATTCTAGTTTTACAGATTCTAGTTTTACAGCTGCTAGTTTATAGATGCTAGTTTTACAGATGCTAGTTTTACAGATGCTAGTTTTATAGATTCTAGTTTTACAGCTGCTGGTTTTACAGATTCTAGTTTTACAGATGCTAGTTTTACAGATTCTAGTTTTACAGATTCTAATTTTATAAATGCTAGTTTTACAGATGCTAGTTTTATAGATTCTAGTTTTACAGATGCTAGTTTTACAGATTCTAGTTTTATAGATGCTAGTTTTACAGATGCTAGTTTTGTAGATTCTAGTTTTACAGATTCTAGTTTTACAGATTCTAGTTTTATAGATTCTAGTTTTACAGATTCTAGTTTATAGATGCTAGTTTTACAGATGCTAGTTTTACAGATGCTAGTTTTACAGATTCTAGTTTTACAGCTGCTAGTTTTACAGATTCTAGTTTTACAGATTCTAGTTTATAGATGCTAGTTTTACCGATGCTAGTTTTACAGATTCTAGTTTTACAGATGCTAGTTTTACAGATTCTAGTTTTACAGCTGCTAGTTTTACAGCTGCTAGTTTTACAGATTCTAGTTTTACAGATTCTAGTTTTATAGATTCTAGTTTTACAGATTCTAGTTTTATAGATTCTAGTTTTACAGATGCTAGTTTATAGATGCTAGTTTTACAGATTCTAGTTTTACAGATTCTAGTTTATAGATGCTAGTTTTACCGATGCTAGTTTTACAGATGCTAGTTTTACAGATTCTAGTTTTACAGCTGCTAGTTTTACAGCTGCTAGTTTTACAGATTCTAGTTTTACAGCTGCTAGTTTTACAGATTCTAGTTTTACAGATTCTAGTTTTATAGATTCTAGTTTTACAGATTCTAGTTTTACAGCTGCTAGTTTTACAGATGCTAGTTTTACAGATTCTAGTTTTACAGATGCTAGTTTTACAGATGCTAGTTTTTTAGATTCTAGTTTTACAGATGCTAGTTTTATAGATGCTAGTTTTATAGATTCTAGTTTTACAGCTGCTGGTTTTACAGATTCTAGTTTTACAGATGCTAGTTTTACAGCTGCTAGTTTTACAGATTCTAATTTTACAGATGCTAGTTTTACAGATTCTAGTTTTACAGATTCTAGTTTTACAGCTGCTAGTTTATAGATGCTAGTTTTATAGATTCTAGTTTTACAGCTGCTGGTTTTACAGATTCTAGTTTTACAGATGCTAGTTTTACAGATGCTAGTTTTACAGATTCTAATTTTATAAATGCTAGTTTTACAGATGCTAGTTTTATAGATTCTAGTTTTACAGATTCTAGTTT
The DNA here is from genome assembly GCF_023375685.1 of Ictalurus furcatus. Lineage (NCBI taxonomy): Eukaryota > Metazoa > Chordata > Actinopteri > Siluriformes > Ictaluridae > Ictalurus > Ictalurus furcatus. The sequence continues at coordinate 16,854,137 of NC_071281.1, forward strand.
ATAGATGCTAGTTTTACAGATGCTAGTTTTACAGATGCTAGTTTTACAGATTCTAGTTTTACAGCTGCTAGTTTTACAGATTCTAGTTTTACAGATTCTAGTTTATAGATGCTAGTTTTACAGATTCTAGTTTTACAGATGCTAGTTTTACAGATTCTAGTTTTACAGCTGCTAGTTTTACAGCTGCTAGTTTTACAGATTCTAGTTTTACAGATTCTAGTTTTATAGATTCTAGTTTTACAGATTCTAGTTTTATAGATTCTAGTTTTACAGATTCTAGTTTTATAGATTCTAGTTTTACAGATGCTAGTTTATAGATGCTAGTTTTACAGATTCTAGTTTTACAGATTCTAGTTTTACAGATTCTAGTTTATAGATGCTAGTTTTACCGATGCTAGTTTTACAGATGCTAGTTTTACAGATTCTAGTTTTACAGATGCTAGTTTTACAGCTGCTAGTTTTACAGATTCTAGTTTTACAGCTGCTAGTTTTACAGATTCTAGTTTTACAGATTCTAGTTTTATAGATTCTAGTTTTACAGATTCTAGTTTTACAGCTGCTAGTTTTACAGATTCTAGTTTTACAGATGCTAGTTTTACAGATGCTAGTTTTACAGATGCTAGTTTTACAGATTCTTGTTTTACAGCTGCTAGTTTTACAGATGTTAGTTTTACTGATGCTAGTTTTACAGATTCTAGTTTTACAGATGCTAGTTTTACAGATTCTTGTTTTACAGCTGCTAGTTTTACAGATGTTAGTTTTACAGATGTTAGTTTTACTGATGCTAGTTTTACAGATTCTTGTTTTACAGATTCTAGTTTTACAGATTCTAGTTTTATAGATGCTAGTTTTATAGATGCTAGTTTTACAGCTGCTAGTTTTACAGATGTTAGTTTTACTGATGCTAGTTTTACAGATTCTAGTTTTATAGATGCTAGTTTAACAGATGCTAGTTTTACAGATTCTAAACATAGTATTTTATTGTAAAAATTACAACATAAATATCTAAATATCCGTGTAAATAAATATCAGTGTACAGGTCTGTGTGTTATAAATGATCCCAAATATGAACATAATAGAAAACATATAGATTTTTGTGTGTGTGTGTGTGTGCATGTATGGAAAAGCATTCGGTATAATATCACCATGTACGACACCCAGATGCTCAAAATACTTTTACGTATCCCTGACAGACTTTTCTTTGTTGGCAAGACAGATTATGACGTCCGTGCTGACAACAGCGTGAACGAGCAAGCAGCCGTGCTTGATAAATAGCCTCATTTTCGCGTTAGCATAGATAGCAAGGCTTAAGAGCGAAGCCGTGCAGAGCAAAAGAGATAAGAAAACTGAGAGCGCTGAGCGCTGTACGAGCTTCGTCTGTCGACGAAAGAGAGGAAGCTTTAAGGAGAATGAACAGAAATCCCTCGCTTTATATAGAAAAGCGACGGCACAGAGGAGAAATGAGAGTTTGTCTGAGTTTTATCACAAGAAATGTCCGAAAAACAAGAAACAGTGAGACATTAAAGCTCTGGATCACAGTTTATATTTTGATAGCTTTATTTTAGATAGCCTCAGTCAAAACAAGCTTGAAAGCACATTGGTTTTAATTGGATTCATTTTCTTTGTTTCAGATGCTTCTTCCGCTGCAGGCCTTTATTATTCAGCAAGGTCTTGTGTTTTAGCTAAAGACTAGCGGCTAGCTTGCTGTTGCGGCTTTGTGCTGTTTTGTGATTTTGCAGAGCTTACAGACACAGATAAGTTAGCGAGCTAACCACTTAATATGCACGTATTTCACTTGGTACTCAGTAAATGAGGCGCACGGTAACGTTTTTTTATTCTGATTAACACTTCTGTAATACTGTTTAAATGAATCCGATAAACACACGAGATATATTTATATTATAAGGTTTGTCTGTATTATTTAGGCATCTTATTTACTGTGCACAAAGTTATTTTGGATGTAAAGCCTCTCGCATCCATGAGATTCATCTGCACAACATTCAAAATGGACACGTACATGTTATAATATATTTCCTTGCAATAGCATTTTTCTACCAGAGAGGGCGCTGTTCCTCAATATTCCATCCTATAGCTTTAAACTACATTGAGACTGACGTAGAGCCTAAATTCATGATGGAATGGTGTTTAATGTAAACCAAGAACAAGAATTTTCAGTCCAAATTTCATTTTCCAAGACCTGCGTGTGTAGAGGTTTTCCTTTCAGAGAATGCCATACAACCAGACGTTTTATTAATTAATTTATTTTTGTTATTCGATCATATCGGGCATTATAGTGCTACTACACGTGGTATTGTGACTCTTTGACCCCTGTTCTGTACTATTTTCTATTCGTTTATTAAAGATTATCCAGGCGAACTCAGTCTTCTTGTGTGCCTACTTAAAAATAAACCAGTTTCCTGCTTTTCTGCCCCCGACCTCCCTCCCACCCACACACACTCTCTCGCTCTCAGGCTAATGAAAGGTGTAGGGCGGGGAGATCAGTTTTAAATAAAGTGGAGCGTGTTGTTATTGATCCATCTGGCACCCAAGTACACAGAGACCAGATTGGGGTATTGATCAGAGCAGCGATATCGTACTGGCCCCGACTCTGGGAACACAGCGAGCCCATTTACTCAGAAACTCATCAAATCCAGACAGCAGTGAGAGAAAAAGGAAACAAAGTGAACAGATGAATTATATTATTTGTATATTTATATAATCGATGAGAAATTGTTGATTTCTTTTGTGGAATCCCATCTAACTCCAGAGTCACAATAAACCAAACCGCATTGCTTTAAAAGACACAATTTCAAGAATCACACTTTCGAAGTTTATTTTATTGCTTAGTTTCTTATTATTAACTGCACCTTCGTTGGTGATGATGTCTGCAGTGGAGAGATTTTTTTTTCTTCCCACATTCTTCTGGATTGTGTCAGAGACGGCTGCAGTTGCAGGAAGCACTTTATGATCAGATACAGACAGAAGGTCAGGCAAAAGTGATGAGGACAAAAAAACAACAGTACAAAAACGAGATCGATAAGCAGATACGTTCACGTGGACAAACAAAACAATGTTCTGCTGGGAAACCTTGGGTCCTGGAGTCCATGTGGATGTTATTTTGACACGTACCACCTACCTAAACATTGCTGCAGACCCCTTCGGTACACCCCTTCATGGTAACGGTATTCCCTAACATCAGTGGTCTCTTTCAGCAGGATAATGCTCCCTGACACACTGCAAAAACTGTTCAGGAACGGTTTGAGGAACGTGACAAAGAGTTCATGGTGTTGAATCGGCCTCCAAATTCCCCAGATCTCAATCCGATCGAGCGTCTGTGGGATGTTCTGGACAAACAAGTCTGATCCATGGAGGTCCCAGCTCACAACTTACAGGATTTAAAGGATCTGCTGCTAACGCCTCGGTGCCAGAAACCACAGCACACCTTCAGAGGTCTTGTGGAGTCCATGCCTCGACGAGTCAGAGCTGTTTTGGTGTCACAAATAGAGGAGGACCTACACCATATTAGGCAGGTGGTTTTAATGGCTGATCGGTGTGTGTATATATTTGTGTGTGAGTCCAGGTGTGCTTGATCAGGTGTGTGTTAGGAGTTGTAGTACATGGCGGCCGTACCTGTAGGCCACGGTAGGTTACAGATTCGATTCGCGATGGAAATGGAAACTGAAAAGGACTTGTGAAAATTGAAACCACTTAATAATGCATGACTCATGTGTTTTTGTGAAAATAAAGAACACGCACTAAATATGAAAACATGTGACTCATTCCACACGGAGCGTCTAAAAAAAAACCCCCGACTCACGACTGCTCGTCGTTCTTAAACAGTTTACTCACGCCGAGGCGTAGATGCGCATCTGTAGTCTCCTGTAAGCATTGACGCCATTATTTCTGACGGTTCAGAGTGATTCACGTTAATAAAGGAGAGCGTCGGAGATGCGCGGGGACGCAATCTGTCGTTTTATAGAGCATTTGAATTCTCGAAACAATGCCGGCTGCGTCTGTCATTTTCCGTAATTACACTAGACAAGCGTGAAACGAGAGAATCGTCGGAGTTTTTACAGGCAGACGAAGGACGCAGAAGATCACCATGTTTCAGTCCTTCTCGCGTTTCCACAGGTCCAGGACTAGCACTGAGCTATATAAATATCCGTGTTTAAAATCTGTACGGACCTCAGGTTTGGGTACTTTGACCATTTCGATGAAAAATGGTTTGAACAATTCTTGAAGTGTTTCATTTACACCTGAGGCGATGAAGACAGACGCGTGTTCCTGTCTGTGTAGCAGCTTCCTGAATATGGACTTTCCTGTTCTTCCTAATGTGACATCCCTACTTCAAATTATAACACGTGGCGATGTATCAATAGACGATGTATTAAGAAGAGCTCCAGTGCGTCATATATGGAAATATCTTTATCAGAGACTTCCTCGCATCATTTTTCCATCACTGCCACTGAGAACTGACTTCATCATGTTAAAGCTCATTACTATTATGGGGTTTTGTTCCGACGTTAGAGTTCAGAAAGATGGACCGGATTCTTGCAGCTATATTAATAAACCCCTTTTAGTTGCGCGACTCGGTTCCAGTTTTTCGAATTAAACAGAAAACATCTCCCAGACTTCCAGGTTTGAGGTTTTAACAGCTTGTGGAAAAACAAAATCCGAGGCAAGATGCGGCACCAATAAGGTTTTCCAGGGGCTCGACATTTCACCTTTACTAACCTTTACAATAGTCCTTGTTTAAAAAGGATCGCTCTCCGGTGTTTAATCTTTCACTTGGCGTTAAATCTGTAATATTCATCTTCAGGACTCAGCACCAGATCAGTGGGTCCCTGTAAACCAGTGTATTAGCTGTGTGTGTGTGTGTGTGTGTGTGTTTTGGACAGCACTGCGGTAAACATAAGTGTGTAATTAGCTGTCAGGGAGTGTCAGCGTCACGCTGGAACCAACCGCGAAACCCTGGACCTCTTCCTGACCTGTCCAGCGGTAACGGCCCGAGGCGTATGACCATCTCCCTCACGCTGCCGCAGAGCTTTCATTATAGTGCTTATAAAAAGTTATAGAGCGTTATGACCACACATCAGCGCGGCATGCTGTAAACCTCGAGCGTCTCACGCTGTAAAAACGTGTTGCTTTTATAAGCTGTGGCTTTGCCGAGATCAATCTCATGGCAAACAGATGAGAGGTTATTCTTCTGACCGAGGAATTCACATTGTAAAGCTTTTCATCCACCTTTTATTGCAAGATCTCATAAAGTCTATGGATGCTTTGGTGAATTACATTCCTCCCTTTTGAACGCGCTGTAACCACTCTTCCCGTTAGTTCTTCGTTTCGTCGCGGTCGCGCTGTTTTTTTTTTGTTTTTTTTTTAATTGGTTTTAAAAGTCACTGTGATAGTGACAGTAATTTTATATATATATATATTTGTATGTTTTAGACAGTCACCACTCAGGACTTTATTTTAGCGTCTAAAGAAGCATCGGTGTTCAGTTTCCTTCTTTAGCATGCTGTTATAGGAACCTAATCAAGCACGCAGCTAGCTGTGGTTAAGCGCCTTCAAATTTCCCCGTAACGGCACATCCGGAAGCGTTTTATTCCGCTTATACCTCGGCAATTTGCCAAAGATGACATTTTTTATTCAAGACTGACATCAGTTTTTTTTTAATCTGTTTATAGTAATATTTAATATAGTGGAACTGTCCATAAAACAAGTATTTCTGTGTTAAAGCAGGTATACACGGTCGCTCCGTCGTCAGAACGAGCTCTTCTGACTGTTACAGACCGCTCGTACTGGAGACTCCTTCCACAAACATCTCCGTAGAGAAAACGTTATCATATCGACGATCACGCGTGTTGTAAATACTTGGCGGATATTTGGCGAGTTCGCCATAGAAGTCCCTCAGGACTGCTCTTACAGAACATCCCTCAACACCTTCTGACCAGTCGAGAATTGAACGTGACTGTGGTCTGCTGTTGATTCTCCCATTTTGCTGTATTATTACCACCTTTATTCGACGTAATTATGCCCGAGATTTGTTGTTCGAGCTGCTACAGCGAGCCGATAACGACTTATATCTGTTCTTGGTGTTTGGTTTTTAAATCCGTCGCCCGCGGACCTCTCCCTTTCCCGACGAGAGCGTCAGAACTATCGTACGCGGCCTTCCCGTGCGTGTACGGCATTCGTTCATGAAGCCCCAGGTGCCTATCAATGTGATTGCGGCACCTCTGATCTATCCGACAGAGAGAAAGATCAGAGCACGGAGTCATCAGTACTTTCATTTCCCAGAGCGTGGGTGTTCAGAGCCTGTGCTTACTCACTTACTCACACGCTCAGATTTATCACCAGTGGGGGATTCTTGTCTGCCAACCTGGCTGCTATTCAGACTTCTGAACCGTTTGGGAGAATCTGTCTCTTTGAATGTGTGTGTGTGTGTGTGTGTGTGTGTGTGTGTGTGTGTGTGAAAGAGCAAGAGAAAGACTACAGGATGATGTATGAGACACCTCACAGGTTAAAGATAATCCTAACGAACACGACACTGCCTTCAGAGGCTCCTGTTAATTAGAATACCGATTACGCGCCTTATCCGAGGCCTGCGACGAGCCGCTTCAGCCGTTCGGGAGGTAATATCGCAAAATATTCAAACGTCATTGTGGTAGATCTGTGTTTAGAGAGCGGAGAGGTGCAGAGACGGTAAAATATCTTCACCCCATCACGGTTTCTTCCGTTATTGGCGTTATTTTCCTTAAAGAAATGTAGACAGTTAGTAGATTTCGTGGCGCTGCGGAATACGGACGTGTCGTAGAGTGTATGATGAAGTTGTCGGATGATGAGCTTGATTAAGACCGATCAGGATTAGATCATATCACGTGAACCACGAAAACCACCACCGTGCTGCTGTTATGAATAAATAATCTATATAAATATGTCATATAGAATGAATATAAACAGCACTTTCATAAATATTATGCCTGTGACTCATCAGTGCATCTTCATGCTGATTTTTTTTTTTTTTTTTCCCGGCCAAGGCTAATACACAAATGACTTCACTCATAATTCACAAATCAGACCAAAGTTCATTCATCCCCGGGCGTTAATCTGTGCCTGCTTCCTGAATGATGCCGTGTCTGTGCGGTCCCGCGATTTTTATATTTACATACGATTACTTGTACAGATGTTTGTGTTCCAATTGGAGGAGGAGTCTTGGCTGAGTTACTTGGATTTGTTTTCCATGGCACGTGCTGCGTCCCAATTCGCCTACTGTCCGTCCTGGATAGTATTCAGCTTTACACTGGTTTTCATTCACACACACACTCACACACCAATGGTAGCAGAGCTGCCATGCAAGGAGCTACCTTGCCATCGGGAGCATCTTGGGGTTCAGTGTCTTGCTCAGGGACACTCCGACATGTGGAGTCACGTGGGCCGGGAATCGAACCGCCGACCCAACGATTAGCGGACGACCCGCTCTACCACCTGATCCACAACCACCAATACCCAGTCATCTTACTGACCTGTTTCCAATGAACCTAGTTAGTTGCAAAATGTTCCTCCAGCTCTTTCATATCATGTTTCTGAGGTCATTTTGAATTTGACGCCCACGGCATGTCTCGAAAAAGTTGGGACTAACACGTACTTTTCCAGCCTTTTGTTGCCGCCGTCCCAACTTTTTTGAGACGTGTCATGGCCGTCAAATTCAAAATGACCTAATAAACAGGATATTTGTTTTCTGTGTTCTGTTGTGAATAACACACGGGTTTGTGAGATTTGCGGCTTCTGTTTTTATTGACATTTTACACAGCGTCCCAGCATTTTTGGAATCGGGGTTGTAGTAGGTAATGACTTTTTTTTTGGAGGAACTTACAAAACACTGCCTGTGACCTATGGTATAACATTTTCGCCTGGGGCTAGGGGTTAGGTTTAGGGTTAGTTCACTACATATCCCAGATATCCATGTATTCTATATACCAGCTGTTGCGCTTATCTCATAATGAAGTGTGATTTCTGTATGGTGTATGTGTTCCTCACAGGGCAGAAGCTCATCCTGGTAAATCCGGTGATATATAGACTTGTTCAGGGGTCACTAATCTTATCAGAGGCTGCAGGGTTTCATTTCAGCCTGATAGGATATACAAGCAATACTCATCATATTATCAGGAATGGCTTCTGATTGGTTGGAATGAAATCCTGCGGCTACACCGAGGATAAGATTGAAGAGCCCTGGGCTAGTTAGTGTGAGACGACCACTCAAGCATTGACCAGAACGGTGACAGCAAGCTGCCACGATGCTTTGGCTCTCTCTCGCTCTTTGTATTTCTCTGCCTATATTTCATAAGAATTTTGGGTTCCTGTGATATGACTGCGTTCCTCCCTAAAGCACTGGTAAAGTGGAGCGTTTAGTGACATCAGGAGAGTCTGAAGTGTGTTAAATCACCTCCCTCCCAGCGACCAAGCACGGCACAGTGACAAATCTCACAGCACATCCATTTCCTCCAGCGTGGTGTGTTGGGCCACTTTTCTTTAGTGGAGGAAAAGGAGATGGAGGATAGAGTTTCCTGCTAGCTCGACGCTAATGAGGGGAAGTCTCTTGAGCAGAGGATGTAGATATCAAGAGAGACAAACCAGACTCCACTTCGCAATATGAGAGCCCATGTGGGGTTATTTTTGGCTTGGATTTCTTGGAGATCTTCACTCGCTGACACAAGCCATATCTGGTCCGGGTTCGTTTTTCATAGCGAGGTGCACTAATTTAATTATTATCGGCGTATCGTATCGGTCGGGTTTTAGTCACGTCCGAACGAATCCTTTCCATCAACTTCTGAAATGTTTGCACTATCTTTTACCTAACAGAAAAGGACACGTTGAAGTAACTGCAGTTAAGATACGTTACCGTATATGGCCGAAAGTATACGGACACCCGAACATCACTCGTCAAAGACTTGTCAAAGAAGTGACCCTTTTGGAAGTTTGAGTTAAGTTACTAAGCGCAGATACAGTGTTGTCTTCATACATGTATGTGGTCATGTGACCTAGTGATGAGCTCACAGCCACGCCCCCTACACCAAAACAGCTTTAATAAAGATCGTATAAAAAAAAAAATGAGGTGTACATGGTAGGCATTGGATTTTTGGTGTGATGACCATGCATATATCATTAAAACGCACCACGTGTCTGTGATTTATACACAAGAATTAGAAAAAAGAATTACTGTTAAGACATCATCTGGATTATTTAACAGATGTTTGTTTGGGAAACGAATTTTATGCGTTTTATACCGGCTAGGAAACGGTATACCAGGTTTACTTAGTCAGAAAATCTGAGTTAGAGATTACTTTGCCAATGAAATGTTCCTACATATCATTATTTTTTGTGTAATACGGCATAATAAAGCGCTTTTTGTTGTTGTTGTTGTTGCACAGTATTACAAAAATGACCAAGCTTCAACGAGTAGCCGTACCTTCATGCTACATTTCTGTGCTTCCTCTGAAAAGTGACAGAAAATGTGCTATGTTGTGACTTTCTGAGAGTCTTCACACTCACGCTCACGCTCACGCTGTACAGTAAAAAAAAAAAAAAACGGCTTTAACACTCCTGGCTGCTAAAGTAAATGCTGAAAACTGAAATTGCAGTTGCGTCGTGACATCGAGGTGGAAAACAAAGTGGAAACGTTTGCTTAAGTTCATGCTAAAGACAGACAGATAGTACACTGTAGTGATGGGAAAATTGAGCGAGCGAGAACTTAGACGTTTTCTGTCAACATGCGTTTAAGGTGGTACGTATTGTAGTAGTGAATAACACGGAACATGGAGTATGATCTATATTTGCTTATGTACTTTCTGTTTAGTGGTGGATCTACATCCCGATCCTCACGTAGGCTCACAAGCTGTTGGTAGTGAACCAAAGAATAAGGTTCTCATGTATCGCGACAATCCAGGAGAGCCTTGGAGTAGAGCCGATGCTCCTGCAAATCCAGTGGAACCAGTCGATGTGGTTTTCGGGCACCTACAAGGACACCCGCCGATCGGCTTCCCCGCTAGACGTCACACTGGAGATAGATCTCGGAGAAGAACCAGGACCAGCTGGAGAGATTCTATCTCCCACTTGGCTTGGGAATGTCTGGGGATCTTTTCAGAAAGCTGGGCTGACCTTTTCAGTCTGCTGCAGCTGTGAATCCCACAAGGATAATCGGAAGGGAAATAACTGAATAAAACGAATTGAATTGCTCCCAAAGTGTGCCACATAATACAAGCTGAGTAGGCCTGCTTTATACCATGAGCTGGGTTTCCATTCGCACTCACTCAGAAACAAGTATTAGTCAGCTCATCAGATCATCCTCAAGGAACGAAAACACTACAATACCCAAAGCGTATACCAGAAGTATTCCAAGAAACTCATCAAAAAAGATGGTTTTATCCATCACGAGATGTTCCTTGTGTGACACCTTGGTAACGAAAAGCCTTCTAATAGACCGTCAATTTACTAACCCAGCCGATATTAATTTGCACAGATAGGGGGTGTACTTACTTACAGATTTCAGCAGCTTCCTTGCCTTACCTTGCCTTGGAGAACTGCTTTTCCTTAGCGTGTTCAACACTTTTTTCCCGTGTCATTCCGCTTTATTACACACAGCTTCATTTATAGACTTTAATGTCTGGATTTCTTGAGTTAAAACAAAAGTCTAGTGAAAATGTCATGCGAATAGCTTTATTGGAAATATATTTACTGAAGAAAAAAAAAAGTTCAGTACTTATTTCCACCGCTGTATGTTGCATCTTTGTCCGCTATCAGTGACTACGTTTACATGGACAGCAGTAATCTAATTATTGACCTTACTCTGATTAAGATAATAATGTGATCAAGGTGTTTACATGACTCGCTTTTAGAATACTCCTGTCATGTTCCCGTTTTACATGTTTTAGAACATAATTAGATTAACAGCCCGCGTCATCACGTCACCGCGCCACGCCGTCCGACGTCCCTCCAGAATTTCACGTATCCGCATACAGTTCGTCTTCGTTATGGGACCGTATACAGTTTTGGGTGTTTTTATTTATTATTTTTTTTACGAACGCTTTAAGTGCAGTTAATTATCTGTCATGATGTACGTGCTAATAGACAACTGCTTGAAGCAGTGGGCGTGTCCCAAATCGCGTACTTACCGTCTATATAGTAGCCGAGATACATGTATTTTTCTCCACTACAGGCCTATAGTAGGAAAGTATGCGATTTGGGACGCGGCCGAACTCTCTTGTTCGCCGTAAAACTGCCGTGTGTGATCGTGTCCTGTCGCAAAATGCGGTGAAGACTCTCACACGACGTTCATAATGTGATTAAGGTGTTTACATGTCTGTAATACACGTCCATAATGCGACTAAAACAGGAGTACTCCCACCTGTCTTAATTAGATTATTGCTTACTTGGATTATGACCTTCATTAGATGAAGGTAAGTAAAAATTGCTGTTTACATGCTAGTTTCTTAATTAGAGTACGATCTTAATCGGATTAAGAGTGGATTATTGTTGTCCATGGAAACGCAGCTATTATCACGATTGTCGCGTCTCACCTTTATCGCAGACCTTTACTCACTTTTTCTAGGTCTGTCTGCCTGTTTTCTCCCCCAATCTTATTACAGCCTGTCTGGCTGGAGGTCTTGTTTCAGGTGAAGGAGGTCAGGAACAGATTCACAGTTATAATAGTGAAGGTTAATCACTTACTGACCCTGCTGTGCTTTAGTGCTCCTCAATCTGTTTTAATCACTGGGCTGTTTTGGCCTTTCTATACCATCAGTCTCTAATTATGGTCTAATTATGTGGATCTGCTGAATTACCTTTCTGCCTTGCTTCCTCTACTCACTTTTTTTTTTTTAACGTTTCCTTGTCGTGATTCTAGCCTTAAAGTACAGCTGAACTCCAGAGCCTGTTTTTGAAAAGGCTACCTGAATGTCAGTACAATCACATCTAAGATTCGAGGATGACAGGAACCTAGGAACGTTTATCTCCAGACTCTGCCTGCTCAGCTTAGATCGTTTTAGCTTATTATGGCTGTTATGGCATTATTACACATCTCTGTTGAATTCTCTATTCTGATTGGTCAGTAGGTGTTGATTTCTTTTCTATAACAGCAGCTCTGACAGTAGTGCAGCTGCAAAAGGTTTCACAGAGGAACTTCATGCACGTCCCGGTCAGCTGTCGTCTGAGTTTTCTGTTGTATGCGTTGTAGAATTTTTGGCTCTTAAACCTAGAGTTTCACCCCGAAATTTCCTTCTGCCCTTTCCTGATTAAAAGCAGCTGCTGCACTCCGTCATATCGGCGTGTTTATAGAAGCTCTCTCCGGAGTTAACAGCTAATAAATAGATGTGTAAGCGATACAGAGCTGAGAGATTTTAGCCTTAATGAATCCATCGCCTGTGAGACCCTCCGGGGCTGGAGGTTGATTTTTTTTTTTTTTTTTTTCACCCCTAAGAGTATTAACAATAACATTTAATGGGTTTGTTTGGACAGGCGTCAGAGTTCGGGTCAATTTTTTACCTCGGCGTGACGGCGTTAATATGCAGAGAAGGGCTGAAGTGCGACCGCGCACATCTCACGGGTTAAGCCGGAGAGATTAGGCGGAAGAGGTCTGCTCAACAAGTCTCAGAAGTTGTGTGTGTGTGTGTGTGTGTGTGTGTGTGTGTGTGTGTGTCAGTTTCAGTTTGGAGAAAATAATTATATAAAAAGTAAAATATTGGGATGGGGGGGGTGGTTAAATAAGATATTATGCAAGATATGCAAGATATTAAATAAGTCATTTTTAATATTTATTTAATTCAATATAAAAGTGACAAAATTATCAAATTAAAAGAAAATTAAATAGTAAAATATTATGAAAAATGCATCACTCTTTAATCACGCTATGATTTTTTTAAATAGCCCTGTAGATGATGACATAATCTCGCTTTAAAATATTATCAAAAACATTCATTAATAAACCTTTTTCAATGATAAAATCCAATGTATTTAAATATTCAAAACTAAAAAAAAACGTTTAATATTTATATTTAAAATAAAATAAAATATTGAAACACTTTATATAGAGTACAAAAATATTTTAGAAAAATTTACTTTTTAAAGAGCTTGACTACCGGGAAACAAAATAAAAACAGAGCGATGAAAAACGACACACACAGGCCTCATATTCTCTTGACTGAAATAATTGTAAAATAAATGATGTTATTACTGAATATCATTTTTAATTTGCTTTTCTGGGGAACATCCATCACGACTATCTGAAGGCGTGTAAAAAGCACCGGGACACTGACTCATTTACTCTTTAATTAATTGCGCTGTCGAGTTTATTTCAGGTCAAATTACATCACAAGCTCGACCGAGTGCGACCGGAATTCATCATCGTTTCACGGCCCGGCCGTTATTAGACAATGTTTATTTTCACGACTTGCGCTAACTATCGTTTATTTATCTTTTCTTTCACTACGTTTCACGTAATAGGCAAAGGTCAGGGGGAGAGCATCCGTTCATAAGGGGTCAGTAAGTTTAGACAGCCCCTTACACACACACACACACGCACACACGTTAGCATTATCCGACTAGCCTGGGAAGAAACTTCTCACAATTACATTATATGCTAAACATATTAAATGGATGATTGTTGAACAGTCATCATGTGCACGTTCTATTTTTTTCTGCATGGGAGAATCATCAGCTTCGACACCAGATTCCTCACTAAACACTTTATCCTGAGCAGGTTGACGGTGGATTTTACGACAGTTTGTTAACAGTCTTCATTTTTTGTTCATTAATTAACACCACGTCGTACTTTTTATCCATTCACAGTTACATTTAATGTTGCGGAACATCCACGAAACAGATCGGTTCATTTTTTTCACTTTATTCTGCGATTCAAAAAAAGGTTATGTTATGTACTCTCTTCAAGTTTTAAAAAAAACAAAACAAAATAAACTAGAGCGTGTCAAGTTACGGAGAATCCGACTCTCCAGACGGATCGGGTAGCAGGAGACACACGCTAAAATACCAAAAAAAAGAAAAATCCATTTAAATATCCGTTTAACGAAATATTTGCGAGCCAAGCAGACTGTGTAATACACAACTTTTTCAACACGCCCAAACATCACATCCTCGGAATGAAAAATTATAGTGAAAATAAACCGGCACGTATTGTGACACCATTAGTGATGAATTGTCAGGGCTGTCATTAGCGGCCTATGTTAAATTGCATCTGAACTCTCTCTCTCTCTCTCTCTCTCTCTCTCTCATATGTGTGTGTGTGCGCGTGCAATTTCTGCATCTAATTACTCATGTTTATGCCCCTGACATTGATGGATTGAGTCCTGAAGGTTAGGAGCTGGATAAGGATCTCTGTGAAACATACAGACGTCAGCCGAAATTAAACTTACTCTCGTAAATCTTCGTCCTAAGATATACAGGTGATATTTTGGCGCACGTGAGCGGGAGACCTTTATTGAACGTTTATGGAAGGAGTCTCCAGTGTCGGAGATTCGTACCCAGCTTTCGAGAGACGCTGCTGAGCTTGTTTCTCAGACGTTCCCCGACATTAAATGTCAACAGAAAAGGTTAAAAACTCTTGCAGTGTTCTTTAATTGTAATCGTTAGTAAACCGCTGTAGTGTAAGGGGAATAAAACACTTTACGACGTTCTACCATAGGAATATAATCAACTTCAGGGTGGTGACTGATTATTTGTCTATAACAGCATGCCCCGATGTGATTTATTTCGTTCCGCTGAATCACACTCGATGCATTGTTAAGATCCCTGATCGTTCATGGCCTCTTCTGAGAAGAGGTTGATGCAGAGATGTCTTTAGGTGCAGCGTGTCAGATATTATATTAGATGTTACATCAGACATGACATCGGGATCTATAACCTAGAGCAGACTGCCGAAGAGCAGAAATGAGACTCTGCAGCGTTATGAAAAAAGGGGACGGAGCAGACACGAGGAGCTACTGCATAAGATAAACACCAATTACCTCCTTTTACTCGCAATTAGCTGATTATAACGGACAGAATTGACGTTGACAGAGCAGCGCAGCGAGATTAAATCAGAAGGTCAGCGTTTCAGATGTAGGACGGAGGAGAGACGCCACATGCCGGTCTGTTTCGTGCTACTGGATACTCGTTAATAATGCAGCAGATCAGTGACACTTTGCAGACACGCAGCGGCCACAGCAGGCCAGTTACACCACTACAAACACACTGAAGTGTGCGTTTCAATAAAATATCCAGCAAGTGCCTCAGTGCTTCCAGGACGTGCAGAGAGGCTGCTTTCACACTTTATTCGTTCACAGAAATATCGCTAGCTGGAGGTCTTTTTGTGGAAAAAAGGCTCACGCAGTGTACACAGTGTAATCTTACCAGTCCTAGCTAGGAACAGCTAACTAACTAGCCAAGTGTGCTGTCTAGATTAGATTTATTAGGATCGGTAATAACGATAATGAGGAGTTTGTTTGTTTTCGCTGTAGCTTTGGAGGCAGAAAATCAAGACCGGGTTCTCAACGTCCTGAGAGCGTTCGGCTCTGTCGTAGGTTTCTCCACTGAAGAGAAGAACTCTCGTGTATAACGGCGAGAGTCGAATTCCATCGTTAACGTTTTGCTTATCCAAAACGATCCAGTCAGGATTTTCGCCCATGGTGGTAAGGGTCTGGGTTCGATCCAGCCAAGTGAGCGGTTGGTTATATATTGGTTTGGACATCAGGAGGATGGTCTTATAGCAGGATGTATAGGCTCTGAAGAAAAACTGACATTAGATAAGGTCGCGTATAGCTGTAGGCCTTGCTGTTATAGGAAATAATCCACGCTGGCATGGTGTGATGAAATGGAGTTACTATTAACACGCTGAAGTGGATTATATAGATTACCTGACTATTAACATTTTTTAATCTATTAACAAACGACCCTTCAGGATTTTAACCATTTATAGTTATATTTGATGGTATGGATAGTCTGCGAAACAAGCTAGTTCCTCTTCTCACTTACGTTAAATGATAACGAGTCTTTATTGAGCACATATACATATGCGCACTGAAATCCTTTTCTTCACACACCCCAGGAAGTTGGGGTCAGAGCGCAGGGTCAGCGCCCCCTGGAGCAGAGAGGGTTAAAGGTTGGGCTCAAGGGTCCAACAGTGGCAGCTTGGCAGTGCTGGGGCTTGAACCCCCGCCCTTCCAATCAGTAACCTTAACAGAGCCTTAATTATAAAAACCGTAAAGCAGACGCGAACGATCGTTCCCTCACCAGTCTCCCGTTTCTCTCTTTCTCAGAGTTCCTAAGACAAAAATACGCACCTTATGTTACCGAGAAAGTCGAGAGCGCAATCTCCTCTGTCCTGAAGAGTTTCACGTGGCGGAAAACTTACCGACTTTACTGCCCAACCCGCTGACACTGGAGACTCCTTCCGTACATGTTAAATAAACATCTCCTAACAGGACGCTTCACCATATCAAGAATTACTTCTTGATGTTCCTTCCTAAATAACTTTCTAGGAATCTGTTTATTATCAGTCTAAGATTATGTACAACGGAGCGTTGCCTCACGCCTCCAGGGTCGGGGGTTCGATTCCCACCGTGGCCCTGTGTGTGTGGAGTTTGCATGTTCTCCCCGTGCTGCGGGGGTTTCCTCCGGGTACTCCGGTTTCCTCCCCCAGTCCAAACACATGCATGGTAGGTTGATTGGCGTGTCCAAAGTGTCCGTAGTGTATGAATGGGTGTGTGAGTGTGTATGTGAGTGTGCCCTGTGATGGATTGGCACCCTGTCCAGGGTGTACCCCGCCTCGTGCCCCATGCTCCCTGGGATAGGGAGCCTCCAGGTTCCCCGTGACCCTGAAGAAGGATAAGCGGTATAGAAGATGGATGGATGGATGGATTATGTACAACGTCCCTGTGAATGAGGTGTTACTATGGCAACGATAACCTATGAGAACGAGTGCATTCATTTACAAACATAAGATTTTTGTAACAGCAGGAGCTACTGTCAGAGCTGCTGGTTTAAGGATCTACTAGAAATAAGGTTATGCTAAAAGTAGGTTAGAGACAACTCCCTATTCGACAAAACCGTAATAGATTAGACGTCAGTGTACCTGGGTATTCTCCTACCACTTCTCCTGTACATGGAAAAAAACCAAACAAACAGATGGATGTCTCAAGTGAGTCTGATCAATTCTAATCTAATCTCAGTCACAATTCACGTGAAATGTAGCACCAATCAACCTCAACAGTACAAGGCCAAGACCTAAAGCCAGATTCCCGCCAAACAGAAACACACAAAGCGGTTATGGCTGGCGCTCGAGCCCCTCGCATGCCCACGCCCGCGAGCCATGAGCGCCAAGCCTCCGTCTCTCTGTGCTTGGAACGCCGGCGGCACCGGGACAGTAATTAATGAGACGCTGTTAAACAGTGATATGGAATCCCACATGGTAATTAGGAGGCAGCAGCATGGAGACAGACCGGGTAATTAGTGTGCCGGGGCTTGGGCTCTGAAACGACATTTAACCCAGGCAGTGTGGCTAATGCGGAGAGGAAACCTATCCATCATTCTGAGTTATGTCCAATTACACAATTAGGCATCATCTGGGCTTCGGTTACAGTTTCATAATCTCATAATGATGCCATTACACTTTTATAAGTTATTATTCCATAACAGCTTGAGCTGCTTTCTCAGGACAAAATCTCACTTTTGTACAGAAAGGAAAAAAAAAAACTGATTATGTATACAATGCTGTGAAAAGGTATTTGCCCCCATGCTGATTTCTTCTGTTTTTTGTATATATCTCATACTAAATACTGTAGTTTTAGATCTTCAAACAAAATACAACATAAAACAAAGGCAACCCGAGTAAACACACAATACAGTTTTTATGTATGTATTTATTTATTTATTTATTGTATTGAAGCAAAAACCTGTTATCCAATACCTGTCACCCATGTGAAAAACTAATTACACCTAAAATCTGGTTGCGCCACCTTTAGTAGCAATAACTGCAATCAGATGCTTCCGATCTAAAGACTGGAGATCAGTCTTTCACGGCACTGTGGTGGTATTTTGGCCCGCACTTCTTTGCAGAACTGCTTTAGTTCAGCCAAAACGGGGGGTTTTCAAGCATGAACTGCCTGTTTTATGTCCTGCCACACTATTTCAATTGGGTTCAAGTCAGGCCTTTGACTAGGCCACTCCAAAACTTTAATTTAGCTTTTTCTTATTTGGGCCATTCCAAGGTGGATTTACTCCTCTGCTTTGGATCGTTGTCTTGCTGCATAATCCAGTTGTGCTCGAGTTTCAGCTTATTGACTGAAGACCGGACATTCTCCTTTAGGATTTTCTGGTAGAAAGCGGAATTCATGTTTCTCTCAGTTATTACAAGTTGCCCAGGTCCTGAAGCAGTAAAGCATCCCCACACCATCACACTGCCTCCACCATGCTTGACCATAGGTATGATGTTCTTTTTGTGGAACTCTGTGTTTGGTTTACGCCAGATGTAACGGCACTCCTGTCTTCCAAACTTTCGACTCATCAATCCACAGAACATTCTCCCAAAAGGTTTGAGCATCATCAAGGTGTGTTTTGGCAAAATTCAGAAGCGCCTTAATGTTCATCTGGGTTTGCAGTGGTTTTCACCTCATCACTTTCTCATGTCTTTCTGATAGTGGAGTCATGAACAGTGAACCTTTATTTAATGAAGAGAGGCCTGTAGGTCCTTTGGTGTTGTCCTTGGCTCTTTTCTGACTTGCTGGATGAGTCGTCGCTGTGCTCCTGGAGGAATTTTGGAAGGTCGGCCACTTCTGGGAAGGTTCACTACTGTGCCGAGTTTTTCCATTTGGAGATTACGGCTCGCACTGTGGTTCTTTGGAGTCCCAGAGCCTTTGAAATAGGTTTGTAACCCTTCCCAGACTGATGTACTTCACTCACCTTCTTCCTTATAATTTCTGGAATTTCTTTCAACTTTGGTCTAGTGTGTTACTGAGTAAGACCTTTTAACCAGCTTCATGCTGTCAGAAAAAGTTTTATTTAAGTGTTGATTTGATTGAACAGGGTTTGCAGTAATCAGGCCGGGTTTTGTCTAGAGCTGCATTTTAAATATATAAATGATGCCAACGTAATAATAATAATTATAATAATAGTTGCTGTTGAATCAGGATTAAGTCAACTGGCCCAGTGAGAACTTGTCATTTAATATCGGCATATCTGTCACAATAATCAGTTACGCTTAAGATGCTCCTCCGAAGATGCTTTTTCAGTTCATTTTTTAACAAGTTTTTAGAGGAGAAGAGAAAAAAAAAATGGCCCGAAAAATGGAGTGTGAAAGCAGCTTTAGGCTGAACTGAAACCGAGTCTGTAATTTGAATTCATTTTCATTTTATAGAAGCATTATGCGTATTCAATGAAGTCTCTGCACGCTTGCAAACGCGTTCTCCGTGGGGTTCCTCTGGGACAGTCCTACCATTTTGAGCTTCCATATAAAGGTTCTATTGAGGTTGAGGTTCTGTTAAAGATTCCCCCAGAGATGCTTTTTCAGTTGTTTTCACTTTTTTCTGCCATAAGAAGAGAAAAACGGCCATCTGCCTGCGGTTCCAGCAGCCTACTTATGACGGAAATCGACAGATCTTGCAGTCGGTTTTCTTTTCAGATGAACGACCCACAGCTCATATTTTACCACATTATATGATTTATTTGCAAAATGTATTTAAAACGAATCCTATTGCTTTAAGTGGACAATTTACGTTTAAGTTTGAATGACGTATTACGAGCCAGGCTTCGTATTAGCGCTTAGCATATTAGAAGCGTTAGCTAACTGTACTAGCTAGAAATATGCACCAGAGACACCAACACGTCTCCGGTACTTCCGTTCAAGCCTTATTTTTCTCCACGAGGTCTCTATACACGTTTAATAAGAGGTTGTATATGACTGGAGAAAATGTGAAGCTGTGAGAGGGTTGTGATTTGTCATTTTACAGTGTCATGCCTGATTTGCATAAAGTCGAGAAGATCTCAGCTTACATCTCGCTGTGTTGCTTTGAAATCGTGGCTCCGTGTGTGTGTGTGTGTGTGTGTGTGTGTGTGTGTAGCCTGGCGCTGTGGACACCGTGCTGTACAGTGCTTGGCTGCTTGTGCGGTGATTCGCTCAGCCTCTAGAGGCTCCTCAGATCAGCCTCACTCTATCTTCCAATTTGCTCCAGTCTGAAAGATTATCTTACATGTTTTCCACACCTTTCTCTCCCTCGCCCTGCCTCTCTCTCTCGTCCCTCGTGCCGCAGGGTTAATGTCTCATCAGGTGAAGGCCTGCAGTAGTAAATTCCGGCGCCGTTCCTGAAGACCGGCGCTGATCTACAGCCGAGTGATCTCCCCGAGGCTGCACGACGACAGCCCGTTCCTATCTCACCCACAGAAGTGTGATTTAAAGAAGCTGCACCGGTCTCGGTATTTCTCCCCGCACAAATCATATCCTCGGACTGTCAGCCGCGAAATAAAGAGAATTGTTTTTAACGGCGAGAGCGAGACGAGGAACTAGAACGTTGCGACTTCTCCGCCGGAGAAATATATCACCTGGATTCATGGATCGGGCGTGGGAAAGGGAATTAGGGAGAGATTGGTTTCTCGATCCGGACATAAGTCACCGAGTTCATTTTTAGACTGGAGTCTACTTGTAAGAGAAGAAGCTTGTCAAGAGCAGCGAGATGAAAAAGCCCAGAGGGCGAACCTCTACTCTATTTTCCTGTTCGTTTGCTTTCTGTAATGGGAGCGAAGTCTCAGACTGTGTGATGAAACTCAGCTGAACTGGGCTACTTTATTCATTATTGCGTACTTGATGAGCGGATACATGTGCCCCTTTGACTTTTAAATCTGTCGGCAATGTCTTTTCTCTTCCTTAGGTCACGTCCGTGGGGAATAATATTTTATTTCTCTTGTACAAGAGCCATTTGAAAACGAGTACATTTTTTTTTTGGATGAATTAAATACTAGAACATCATAGCTTTTATCCGTTTATAGTTACAGGTAATGTTGTGGAACAAGTTCCTGTTCTCACTTATGCTATAGCAGCTGTAAACAGTTAAATATATACAGATATAAACAGTTCCCTCATCAGCCTCTCTTTCTTTCTCTCTCTCGAAGAGAGAGTTTGTCGAGCTACTGAGAAATCACAATGTGTAAACGCCACTTTTCCGAAGACTTTCCTACTGATACAAAGCGCCGACACTGGAGACTCCTTCCATACGTACAGTAAACTTCACCATATCACCGACCGCGCACCTCTTTAATCCGTTTCGTGAATCGTCCGGCGTGCGCGTCTATAACCTATATACTATAGGTTGTGTAACTGACTGTAGTCTGTCCTTTCTTTTTCTCTTTCTGTCTCCTCACAGATCACCTTCTTCATGTTGCTGTCTGCAGTCTGCGTGATGTTGAACCTGGCGGGCGCCATCTTGTCCTGTCAGAACGCTCAGCTGGTCAACTCTCTGGAGGATTGTCAACTGGTGAGGGACACTAACATACGACAAACCCACGAGGAAGACTAAGGATCTCGCCTCGCCTTGTCCTCACGGCTCAATTCAGTGCCTGAACCTTCACTCCGCTCATGATGGTCCAGGGACTCTTTCAGTATTCTTTTATCATTTTATTTCATCTATTGATTTCTTTAAACAGATTTACCTTTTAACCTGCCATCACAGTAATTGGCAAATCCATTTCTTTCTATTAGTATTTTTAAGAATATAGACTTTCATTCAGCACGTATGACTCAGGATAAAATATAGCAATATGAACTCCAGAGTTTAGAGCTTTAACCCACAAATCTCTGCTCAACTCAGAGTTTTCCATTTTAAGCTGTAAAAAAAAAAAAGTGTACTTTTTTTTTTCCTTAAAAATGATTTCTAGGTAAATTCATTCAATCCTTAAAAATGCCATCAGCTATACGTTTTATATACATTTTGGAAGTTCACCCACCGCTAATAACCTAATATCAGTAATAGCTACTAAGAAGTTAGCTAGTAAACTAGCTTGCATTTTTCACATTTCAACACAGTTTTTAGTCTCAAAGTCTCTTTTATTATTATTATTATTATTATTATTATTATTAATTTATATAACAGAAGCCAGACCTCAAAATGTAATGTTAGAACAACAGTCAAAATGATTTTATATCACCGACATTAGCTAGGATAGCTAGCTAGATAGCTTAAGATAGAATGTCCGGGTGTCGTGTCATCGTCTAATTTTAAACGTGATTGGTCCGACCAGGTCAAGTTTATTTATTGGCATCAATAACTAAGCTCATGTGTAGCTCCGCCCCCAAATCAGCTTTATACAGAAGTACAGAGGGGAAAAATACAAGGGAAAATCGCTGCTCTAAATGGAAAAATGTGGCAGTGTGCTAGCAAATTTGACCCAAAGGATAATAATAATAATAATAATAATAATACATTTTCAATTCAGGCAACACCCACTTCGAAGCTGCAAATACTGATACAGTGACATTGTGTTACATTAGGTTACGTGATACTATACTTTACAAAATTACCATAACAATACACATGAACTAGTTAGTTAGCTAGCTCTCCAGTACTAATTGAATAATCTAACTCGTGTAACAGTTTAAGTTTTTTAGGGAAAAAAATATATCACACAATTTTTTATGGTTAACATTTGGCAATCGTTATCACTATTTTTTATTGGAGGAACAGAAATCGGACGTTTTTGATCAGTATAAACAAATGTTATTATTTTATCGCAGCAAGTCTGTTATAAGATGAATCAGGACACTGTTGGGTTTCTGTGTGTAGAGTATCATGACTGTGTTTAGCTGCTGGTGAGCAGGGGGAGGGGAAAGCAGAGGGGAGTGAGCCCCCTGCTGGGCAAACAACTCACACCTCTCCGCAATAACGTTGGTAGAGAGATAAAACATCAAAGACCGCACAACTAAAGCTTTTTTTTAATAGTAAAACACTGTATACATAATACTACCACGTTAAATTATAATATTTAAACCTAGTAGGCTGGGGGTGGGGGGAAGGAAAAACCCATGGAACACTCTCATGTGAGGCATTAAAACAGGTGCAAGCATCACGAATAACACAGAGTGCCGTGTTTCACAGTATCAATACTACATTTTAAAGTGTTTATTCTTACCCTGCACTACAGCCGAGAACATTAATACTTTAACTTAACACTTTCCACGCGTCTAAATGCCGAGTCAGAAAAGGTGAGTCGAAAAGGTTTGAGCAGGAAACGTTTTGACATTTAACGGGAGGGTCTTTCGGAAAGGACGATAGACTCTCCAACGTCATTACGCTTGATGAATAACGCAGTCGAGGACGGCTCATTTCCTAAAATTTCATTATCCCTCGTGGAATGTTTTAGCGAAGGTGAAAATGTCACCCGGAGTGCCCTGCTTACGCCGTCCGTTCCTCTACAATAGCACAATGGATTAGAGAGAACCATTCGGATATTGGCGGCCGGCGCCGGTGAATGGCGCACCGACTCTGTGTTCCGTCCATTGTGTCCTCTGAATAGATACGTCTAAAAGGGATTATTGTCGCTGCAGACACAGCACGAACATCCAGCCAAGGCTTTTCTATACAGCCCGTACGGTCCAGACCAGTATCAGGTTTTCATACCACTGTGCTGCTGAATTCTCGATTCTGATTGGTCAGAAGGTGCCGATTAATTTGCTATACAGCAGCGGCAGCTCTAAAAGCATCGCAGCTGCAAATCACAGCTTCGTATTTATGACGATCTCGTGTAGACGTTGCTGAAGTTTTCTGTAAGGAGACGTTTGGTGAACGTTTCTGGAAGGAGTCTCCAGTGTCAGCACTTTGTAACAGTAAAGCAAAGTATCTCGCGCTGCTATGACGTAAGTGAAATCAGGAACTAACTTCGTTCCACGTTTCTAGTTACATGTAGCTAGAAATGGATCGGATGACGTGTGAAGTGGCACGAGTGGCATCGGTGGCATCAAGGGCCCAACAGTGGCAGCTTGGCGGTGCTGGCTCTCGAACCCCCGACCTTCCGATCAGTAACCCAGAGCGTTAACTGTTGAGCCACCACTGCCGTTAGTTAAAGGGCAAATCGTATCAGCGAAACCACTTTAAAAATAATGAAAACGCTGTTTGTTCCTGCCGTTTCAAACGTCACGATCCTCTCCAAATCCCTAATCACGGCTGTGTACCCCTGAACTTGGTGTCTTTGGATAATTAATTAGCCCACGGCCTCCGTTTCGCAGCGCGCGATAATTACGCGGCGACTTTCTTTGTTTGTTCGAATGTCTGTTTTCACAAACATAATTAAACGCTCGAGCGGCTCCCGGGTTTCAGATCGGGAGCGGAGGTGATAAAGAGCGCATACCGAATGCATTTCCAATTCTGCCTGGAGGCGATAATATCGGATTTCACCAGGAACAAAAAGACCAGGTTCGAGGCATCCAGACTCATCGGTTATGTAGATGAACTCAGAAACATTTTAACATTTCAGCCTTTCTCAGTATTTTCTGTCTAGGTTAACAGTATGATCTCAGCCGGTGACGTCATTAAAATACGCCTACAGCTTTAGACTCGGCCGTGTTTCCCAGATATGTTCGTAAATCCTGACATTTTCACTACGTTTTGAATTTAAAAAAAACAAAAACATTCCTGATGTTTACAGGTTACATGTTAAATCTCAGGGTGCTCAAATATTCTAAATTGGCATCGTATGTCCCAGTATGTCAAACAGACGAGGACGCGCTGTTAGAGGAAAATAATCAACGGTGGTCTAACGTGATAAAAATCGGGGTACTTTTACCGCCCTGGAGTTGATTATTTGCCTACAAAAGCACATCCTGAAGTGTTTTATTCCTCATATGACTGCGGTTTATCCGTGGGGTTCATGTCCACGTCCACTAAACAGTTTGGTTCCTCTTGTCAGTTGATATGTGATCACAGTTATAAAAAGACTTTCCTTTACTTTCTTTCCCTTGAAGTTAATACAGCAAAGGAAGCACAATTACGGAGAAACCATAAAGTGTAAAACTCCTCTGGAAAAAAAACAACAACAACAACAACAGAAAAAAGAAAACATGAGAAAACCTAAAGTTACAGCTTGACGTCTGATGGTTGCAAAGCGCTGACACCGGAGACTCATTCCATAAATGCTGATTCATTAATTAATTAATATCAGCATTTGTACTGCTTTTTTAAGTCCCGGTTTTTAAGTCAGCTGTTACTATAGAAACGAAGCGTATTAGTACAAGTGCATTGATATAAATATAAATATAAATATAAACGTGGGGTTTGCAGCTGAAATACTATTGGGAGTATTAAACTAATGCTGCGGAATTGGAAGATACTATAAGCGAGTATAAACACGACGAGGCTGTAGTAGAGGAGTTTTCCTGTTAGGCGTGAGGACGTTTAATGTCCCCGATAACCACTTGTTAGCATCCGACCTTTTACAAGACACGTAAAAGTTGTTGTTGTTGTTTTGTTTTTTTTTTAAATCACTAGTGGGGTATAACTGATGTATTTTACATCATATCTTGAGTTTGTGTTAAGCACAGACCATATCTCAGGCATTTAACCAAAAAAACATTCAAAACAAACCCTTGACTTAGGGACGATGGAACCAGGAGCGCTAAAATGCTAACTCATTTCCCGTACTCATTCCTGCACTCTATTATTTCTTCATGTAACTCGTTATCTGCAAATGATCACGACAATACAACGAATATTTCAATTTGTTCACGATGTCATCGGGTGACTTCTAGTGACAGCCCCTGAAAAGCGTCGGCAACACTGACTACCGTCGTCCGAAATAAATTAAAAATGTGGTCTGAACGATGGACCAGGAAGTATTAGGTTAATTCCTGCAGCACTCTATAGTATCATATTATGAGCAGTTTTTCATTGTGCCTCCTCGTCTTTACCCGACCGTCGAAGAGTTGCTTATACGTGGGACGAGTTTTGCTCTTCTGGAAGTTTCTTTAGGATCCACACCAAACAAGCCCCCGCTCCAGTCTGCCAGCACGCAGCACAGCTAACATCAGATTAAATTATGATGTGTTGATATGACTGGATGATGATGAGTTTTGCCCCGTTTTAATCCGGCAGGTCGATGACTTGATGATGAAGACGACCAGAAATGAATAATTCGTTAATTCCACTTTAGGGAATTGCAGTAATTATTTTTGTTATTGAATAGAACTCGGCGTAATTGTATTTCCTTTCCAGAAACGTCCTCTCTGACATTGTATTGTTCTCGAAAACCCTAGTCTCACACTTGAGGATTTATCGACAAGTATATTGTTTCGCCCCAGGATAATAATAAGATAATAACAAGGCAGTTCGCGAGCTGGAATATACGATCTATTGCATTATTTCATCCTCTTTCCAGGTTTTTTTCCTGCTCTACAATTACAGAGTTCAGTGCAAATATAATAATATATATTTAACCGAGCACTGCTATCGAAAACAGAAGATGAACCTAAGGACATCTGCGTGATTACACCTGGCTCTACAGAACCCGTTTGACACAGTGATACCGATTCCCATGCTCGTAGGGTAACAAATAAATACGTCGAAACCGCTCGAAGCAAAAACCACCCGTCGTTGTGTCTGAATTTCCTGTCGCGCTTTCGAATTCTCGATTCCGATTGGTCAGGTTTGATTTTCGATAGCGCGCTCGTTCTAATGCATTATTGTTTCCGTAGTAACAGCTCGTCCACACGGACTCGTACGGCAAGGGTTGTACGTAATCTAAGACCGACGTCGAAGCGTGTCCGTTTCTATACGGAGACGTTTATTTCACGCTCATGGAAGGAGTCTCCAGTGCGAGGTAAAGCCGTCACTTTAAGGCTTTCCTCTTTCTCATCAACTGTAAGAGGACGGGACCGAACGACCGCGTGGCGCTTCCCTAACGTAAGCGAGAACAGGAACGGACTCGTCCCGTGGAGGTTTCACAACGTTACACACGTATGTAACTGTAAATCGATAAAAAGTACGATTATTAAATAAACACTGCAGTCGTTGGAAACTTGCTGTGGTATGAGAGGAGTAAACACTTTGGGACGTGATGGTATAGGAAAATAAACAGCTTCTCCTTCAGTCTGTCGCCGTCATTTCCCGTTTATTTCGGTCTTTTCTCTTAAAAGTTGTGCTTCTTTGTTCCATCGCTTCCCCGGGCTGTTCCTCTCACCGCCGTCTCCTCCTCCTCAGAGACTCGGGCACTGCCAGGCGTATTAATGGAGTCGTTTGCTCAGCTCAATTAACCCCCGCTTGCAGGGTTCACGTGTTGCGTTTTTATAATCTGGGTCAAACGGAGGCACTTTGTTCTTCAGACACAACAGTACAACTGAAAAATTCTGCTACACTACCGGCTTTATTTGTGTCAAAGAATCTGTGTTGTGTCTTTGTTTGTTTTGGGGTTCTTTTGACATTACGCGCAGGTGATGGATAGCCGCTGTGTGTGTGTGTGTGTGTGTGTGTGTGTGTGGGTGTGTGAGTATGAGAGGTGTTTTTGATGCCAGCTTTCCAGACAGGCCTGTCAGTAACTGTGTGTGTTTGTGTGTTTTGTTCTGTCTCCCTGCCAGATAAAGTTCGACAGTGACGGGGTGTGTGTTTGCTGTACGCTCCAGCACCAGAGCTCCAGCTGCAACAATTTGGGAGAGACACTCAAACTCAACCCGCTGAGGGACTGCAATACCATACGCCTGCGTCTGAAGGTGTGTGTGTGTGTGTGTGTGTCAGAGACAGCTGTTTTCCTGATGTATGGCTACATGAAAGAAATTATTTAGCTCCATTATCCCTATTATCCACTCAGAATTTCATCAGAGCGAGAGATTTAAGAGCTCCGCGCCCGAAATGAGCGATTTGAAATAAACGACGCAGTCAGGGTAATCTACCGTGGACAATATCAGCTCCAAAAATATATATATAAAAAAAAAGGACATTTAGATTTAGACGAGTCCAATTCGGTCGTGTGACAGGGAATATTCTGTTTCGTTTGCAGCTGAAACTGATTCGCGAGTATTATTTGACGAGGCTAAAATGTTTCACTTCATAAAAATAATGAGTTAAAATGAATAAACGGCGTGTAGGACAAAACAAAGGCTTTTGACTGCAGAGGCGGGAAAACCTGATTTATCTAGTAAGGAATAAAAAGACTTGGGGCTGTGCTGTTGTAGGAAAATAATCAGCGATGGGGTGGTGTGATGAAGCAGAGGTACTGTCATCACTCCGAGGTGGATTATTTTCCTTAAACAGCGCATTCCTGAAGTGTTTTATTCCTCTTATACCACAGCGACTGGACAATGATTTGGATCAAAAGACATTTTTCTATTTATTAAAGAGCAACACATCATACTTTTTATGAAACAACTTAGTTCCTGCTCTCTCTCTCTCTCTCTCGCTCTCTGCCTCTCTCTCTCTCTCTGCCTCTATCTCTCTCTCTGTCTGGCTCTCGCTATCTCTCTCTCTCTCTTTGCCTCTGTCTCTCTCTCTCTGCCTCTATCTCTCTCTCTCTCTGTCTCTCCCTCTCTGCCTCTAGCTCTCTCTGCCTCTTTCTCTCTCTGTCTCTCTCTCTCTCTGCCTCTGTCTCTCTCTGCCTCTGTCTCTATCTCTGTCTCTGTCTTTCTCTGTGTCTCTCTCTCTCTGTCTGTCTGTCTCTCTCTCTCTCTCTCTCTCTCTCTCTCTCTCTGCCTCTGTCTTTGTCTCTCTCTCTCTCTGCCTCTGTCACTGTCTCTCTGTCTCTCTGTCTGTCTGTCTGTCTGTCTCTCTCTCTGTCTCTCTCTCTGCCTCTGTCTCTCTGTCTCTGTCTGTCTGTCTCTCTCTCTCTCTGTCTGTCTCTCTCTTTCTCTCTCTGCCTCTGTCTCTCTCTCTCTCTGTCTCTGTCTCTCCCTCTCTCTGTCTCTGTCTCTCCCTCTCTCTGCCTCTGCCTCTGTCTCTCTCTGCCTCTGTCTCTCTCTGTGTCTCTGTCTGTCTCTCTGTCTCTCTCTCTCTGTCTGTCTGTCTCTGTCTTTCTCTGTGTCTCTCTCTGTCTCGCTCTCTGTCTGTCTCTCTCTCTTTCTGTCTGTCTCTCTCTCTGTCTCTCTCTCTGTGTCTGTCTGTCTCTCTCTTTGTCTCTCTCTCTCTCTCTCTCTCTCTCTCTGTCTGTCTCTCTCTCTCTCTCTCTCTCTCTCTCTCTCTCTCTCTCTCTCTGTCTGTCTTTCAAAAAAGTCCTGAAGACTTTCCCATGCTGAGAAACTTTAAAAAGCGCTGGCACTGGAGACTCCTTCCATAAATGTTAATAATTTTCCCTAACAAAAATCTTCATATTCAGGATTATTAACCAACACATGTTTTTTTTTTTAAATCCATTTATTATTAGTCTTAAATTATATGAAGCATCTGTAGTACAAGTCCCTGTGTACTGTATGAGCTGTTACTATAGAAACAATAACGTATTAGAAGAACGGGCGCATTAATATAAACCTATTGCTCACGTTACAGCCTGAGCTACTGTCCGAGCCATGCTGTTATACACAGTTACAGTAACGCACATCTTCTGACCAATCAGATTCAAGAATTCAACCGCGCTATGCTATAAAACACATGGGCTATACATAGTTGAGTAAAGATGCTGAGCAAGACCGGTTGACCTCCATTTTGGATCAAGGTGGCAAGAGGAAAAGATGTGACTTGAAAAAAAGTATGCAAAAGTGCGAAAGTATGTGGACACCTGACCATCACACCCATACGCGGTTCTTCACCAAACTGCAGCCGCAAAATTCGAAGCACGTGAACTCCAACATCAGCGCCTGACCTCAACCTCACTAATGCTCTTGTCTCTGAATGAGCACAAATCCCCAGAACATGGCTCCCCAGAGCCACGCCCCAAAATCTCGCGGAAAGATTCCAACAATCTCTCGTGTATACGTTTTTTGTAATTTCCCTAAAATGTTTCTGATTGTTTTTTTCGCTTCACTTTTCATACGTTGCAATTTCATACTGACGGCGGAGAAAGTTCTGACATGATCTATCTTGCTTTCAGTTTTTTCCGTCACAAAAACCTGCCATTTTAACAGGGGTGTGTAGACTTTTTAAACCCACTGTACATATATACCGTACATATGCACCACTAATGCTGTTTAGGTCTGGGGTGGGGGGGGGGGGATAAAAAAAATTGAATGCTCAATATTTAAGCTCAAAATATCGCTCAGTGCTCATTTTTATAAAGTGTGTCAATAATTCTGGAACGGTCTGAAAAACAGACGCCGGTGACATAGTGACTGTAACGGAAGTGAGAGCAGGAAGTTGATTCGTGGACGTTCCACAACATTAAACGGATAAAGATTACGAGGTGTTGTTCTTCCATCGTTTACAACAGGGGTGGTAACAGTAACTCCGCTTCATCACACCACTCTGTTATTGATTATTTTCTTGATTATATATATATATATATATATATATATATATAAAATATCACCTTTGGCCGTATGGCATCAGTACATGAGGAATTATCGAGGAGTGATCTTCCCCGTCATAGCAAAACGACCTTGTGTGACCCCCTCAGGGCAGCTCAGGGGTGAACCCGAGGGCACGCGCACGCTATTGGAGCTTTACACAAAGTTAGCGCAGAACAACATGGCGTCTTCACATCAGTATGCGAGTGCAGACGTCTCTGAGGAAAAGCACGCGACAAGACAAACGCACGTCTGCGAAACAGATGTCTGCACTCGGTGTAACAATCACACGGCGAGGAGAAAGCCCTCTCACGGGAGTATACCTTCAACACGCCCGAGTATGTGTTATATAGATTGTGAGAAAGCACAAAGGAATGATGGGAAATGGCAGTGGGAAAGTGGAGAGCTCTGTGTGTGTGTGTGTGTGTGTGTTGGAATATAATAATGCATGCAGCGTGTTCCCGCAGACCGAAATGAATACACTTGACCTAGAAGCACATTTAATTTTTTTCTGCATCTTTTTTTTTTTTAGAGAAAGCAACCAACAGTCATTTCCATAATTATTGGCACCTTTCAGAAGAGTGTGAATGTGCCAAAAAATGATTGAGCGTAAAATATCACACATAAGTAAACAATTAGAGAAACTGTTGTTCATGCTCGAAAAATTCTAATCAGATTCCTTTAAATAAATGATATTTTTAAATATGTGTGATAAAATAATTAGCAGTCCAAAACAATATCTTTAAAAAAAAAAAAATATGCAAAATTGTCGTTAAAAAAAAAAGAAAAAAGGATTGCTTTCAAGATCTTTAACTGTTCCAGATTTGTAAAACTTTATGGTGCCAGTAATTTTCAAAGCAGTGTTTTGCAGAAATAAAACTATTTTTTAATTTTTTTATTTAAAGAAGTTGTTTACCAGTACTACCAAATGTCACATTTCGACCAAATATGTAAAATCTTGTGTAAATCTTCTTGTTCAAAAGTCTGGATTAATAATCTCTGTTCTTTTCAGAGCAGCGTTTCTCAGACATGAAATAGAGTTTTGTTTTTTTTGTTTTTTTAAATCATTTAGGCTCTTGGAAATATTGCTCAAATATCCTTAAAATATTAAGTATTATTCAAGAAAAAAAATTTAAAACTTTTGCTTTTAAGATCCAGAACTTCTGA
Source organism: Ictalurus furcatus (assembly GCF_023375685.1). Lineage (NCBI taxonomy): Eukaryota > Metazoa > Chordata > Actinopteri > Siluriformes > Ictaluridae > Ictalurus > Ictalurus furcatus. The sequence goes on from NC_071281.1 coordinate 16,885,743, forward strand.
GTTTACCTTTAACCAAATATCTTAATCTTAGTTTAAATGTCTTTAACAGTAAAACAATCTCCAAACAGCTCCAGACTTTTCACCTTCAACTGTTACAGTGTTAATCATTTTAATTTATTGTTAATAAGCAGAACTGTGAACAGAAATAAATTAGAAATTTTAAAGAAATCATTTAGACTACTAAAGAATATTTTTTTTTTTAATTATTTTTGAATTACTGTCAAGATGCAGAATCAAAACTGAAAAAGTCTTTAAAAGGTTAAAAAATAATAATAATAATAATAATAATAATAATAAATCGTTTAAAAGTAAACAATCTTAACTAATCCAGATTTTACCAAAACCAATATCAATAATTTAATAATCTAAAGAATATTTATAAATATATATATACCTAATACTAATTACATATAAATATATAAATGACATATTAAATATAAATTTATAAATATATATACCTAATAATACCTAAAGAATATTTATATATATATATATATATATATATATATATATATATATATATATATATATATATATATATATTCTTTTCTTTTAAATGTTTTTTACATTTACTTTTGGAAAAAAAAAGGTTCAAAAGGCTGGAGTAACATCTCTTAAGATTTTTAGATTTGTAAAACGTGAAATTATTACGTGCATTATTTTTTAATCGTTTGAAAATAACATTGATGCTAACATAAAACTACACAATAGAGTTTAAACTTTGTATGTTGAAGCTTAAAATGTCGCACGCGGCTCGTGTTTATAAAGAGTCTCACTAATTCTGGATAATTGTCCGTAACTGAAGCCGTCATTTCGGTCAGATATAAGCGTGTTTACGACTTGCCTCGTACGGCTCGGCTTCCCTTTATGCGTGGCGATATTGCCTTAGGAGTGTCGAGAGAAATGCACACTCTCCATCACGCACGCCGGGGATTTCTCTATTTTCCAACCGGATTCGATTTTAGATTTGACATTTGGCGAGCACATGGCCTATTTAGAGGAGAGGAAATGACACGCTGCTCGTACAGGGTTCGGTCTTATTGGAAACGTCTTTATGCAGGATGATAGCATGCAGATGAAGCTCGGAGATCATTAGTTATGCAGCAGTAATTAGTGCTCACTCTGCATTTGACTCCACTGCGTCTGAGCGTTTTAGTCACGTTCGCCGTGATGACGGCTCGCTCCGGATCGTACGGGTGGAGCGGAGAGCAGGACTCGGAGTGTGTAGAGTGCTGTATGATGGCGTGTAATTCGTATAAAGTTCACATAAGGTGATTACAATATATATCATACTATTATTATTATTATTATTATTATTATTATTATTATTATTATTATTATACCACGGCGCTGATTGGGTCATACGGAGTTAGTAACTAGGCAAAGCTCAAACTGAGTGGCTAATTTTAAGTTTTTTACTAAAATATGAAGAATAAAGTGACCAATTATGTACGTAGTATATTTAAGCAATATCGCACGAGCAAGACTGCACTTATACCGAAGGTTATCTATAACAATTATGGAAGGAGTCTCCAGTGTCAGCAACAATCAGAGGTAAAGCTGTAGGTTTTGTTTGTTTTTTTTTTGTTTTGTTTTTTACAGCTTACGTTTACGCTTTGCTGTTTCTCGGGAACATGACGTGACACGCTGCATATTTTTTGTCTTATTATCTTTAAGAGAGAGAATAAAGAGAGGCTGGTGAGGGAACGAGTGTTTGCAGCTGCTATAAGGCAAGTGAGAACCTGTTTCCCAGACATTCCACGACATTAAATGTAACTGTAAACGGTCAAAAAGTATGATGTGTCGTTTATTAGTCCATTACAGATGGTAATCTTTGGTAAATCCGTAGTACTGTGGTATAAGAGGAATAAAACACTTTAGGACGTGTTGTTACGAGGAAATAATCCACTTGAGGGCGGTAACAGTAAATCCGCCGTATCATCACACCGCCATATCTGGGATCATTTTCATATAACGGCACGACTAGTTTCGGCTCGTTTTCAGTCGCGTACATTTCTCTATAACAAATGGAGCAGGGCGCTATATCTACATCTATCTACATACATATATCTACAACATATCTATGTATCATGGTTCTATGTAGTATAATACTCTTTTAGCATATACTGTGTGTGTATATATATATATATATATATATAAAGAATGTGATCCTAAGGGGATAGATTAAGATTGAAGATGTGGAAAAGGGCACATTTTTTCATGCAGAACGATACCATTCAACGTATGTGTGTATATTTCAGTGTTGGAGACAAAATGACGTGAAGATATCTTCCGGTTCTTTCCTAGCAAAGCCGCGTTGTACAGTAAAGTCTTTAGGCTAGACGGAAACAATCACTAGCACCTTCTTAGCTCTTTTAGAAAGTCATTTCCTCCGTTATTCATATCTCACTCGACTCCTACGTCTGTTGAAATGCGGATCGGATTTACGGGTTTCATTTATTGAGTTAGCGAGATAACTAGCTGTCTTGCGAATGTGACTTTGGAGTGCGTTTAGCAGCAGCTTGGTGGACAGACAGGCGATGGAACCCAGTTCATGCCAAAAGCGACAGCTTGGCCTCTTGTTTGACCTCACAAGTTCTATCATACAGACACACACACACACACACACACACACACACACTGCTTCCCACAGGCCTGTTTCCTAGCCCGATCACGTAATCCGCTCTGTACAGCAGCAGCTCATGACCAGAAATGCCACTGATCTGATACTCGGTACCGGTCCCGGGCCGATACCAGCAAAAATAAATAAATAAACCCCTGATGGACTGGATATCAGAGAAAACATATCGGATTTTAGCTCCTGTAACAAATGCCAAAGATCCCAATTGGATTCGGAAAAGAAACTGGACGTGTTTACATATTTTTTTTTTCTTTCGTTGCGGTCGATTTTATTATAGTTACACTTTATACTTTATTATATTTACAACGTCAATGATTTTTGCGTGAAAGAGTTTAACTAAAGTCCTCCGGCTAGAAAAATATCTATATTTTAAAGCATACTACTGGAGTTTTTAAAGAAAATCATGTCAGATGAGTACCATCGGTACCGGCCGATACTCGGGGTTTCAGTATCAGTATCGGAAAATAAAAAGTGTCATCGTCCCGTCTCTCCACGTGAACGTAGATTTTGGTAGAGCAGGACGACATTAATAACGAAAGCCCCAAAAACAACCCCCCCCCCAAAAAACATCTGACGTCGGAAAAAGGGAGACACGTTTTTATTCCTTTCTTTTTTTTCCTCTCAGCCTGTGCGTGGGATACGAGGTCACCATGGTGACCACGCATTTCTGTTATACGGACATTATCCACTATCCATCCATTATCTACACTATCCATAATCCCCCTATCCGTCTTTTAATCTTTGTAATATACAGTATCATACAATTGAAATGATTCAGTACACGTATTATCTGTACTTTTATTAGAGTTCATTCTGATTATTTGCTATTTAAAAAAACAAACATCGTAGTGGCTGTAGAGTGTGATTAAACCAGCCCAATCTGGCAACCCTATCATTAACCGTCCCGTCAGCTCCTCCTCCACTGAAAATGTTCTTAGACCGAGCAACGGGGCAGCGTGATTCCTGCCCCGAATAAGCTTTTATTAATGCCGGTTGCAGTTCAAAGTTTTGGCCACTAGGTGTACTAATAAGTCTAACATGCAAGAAATGCGAGCAAATCAGTGGAATATCGCTTATCTATCAAATACGAACATTTTTTTTTAAATTGTGCGTCACTCAAAAGAGGTAGTATTAGTATTTCAGCAGACGTTTATGAACACTAACGTTTGTTGATATAAAGACTGATATAAACGGTCGGGTTCACAACCTTTCCCCTATGGATGAGCCGCGGCTGGATCTCAGACTTTTAAATGCAAAGTACGATGAGCTAGTTACTGTAGCTAATAAATTGCATTAATACTGATTGCGGAAGCAAGATCATAATTCATTTGATAATACTAATACATATAACTAATTTTATACGATGATACTTTTTTGTATTCGTTTGTTTTTGATAACGTCAACGAATCAGAACTTTTTCCCCCGAAACGTTATTTGCTAAAACATCACACTAGTGTCTTTATTTTGACTTGACATTTTATTTGTCTCAAATTTTCGCCAAATGTTTATCCATCACAAGGTGCACTGAAGCCGTTCTCGCGTCTCGCTGTGGCCCGAGGCCTCACTAAAACACTTTGTTGTTTCCGTCCTTTAATTTGTCACCCGTAGTTCTCTATCAAATGAGGAAAATGCTTTGTGAAAGGCAATAGGGAGTAGAGTTTGTTCTTTGTGACCTCTATATCCGTTATAAATAAACCGATAGCCCGTACTCCACCCCTGCTTTATGTCCACTCAGGTCTATCACAGCGGCTCAAAGTGCAAGTGCTGGTGTCTGCTGTAATAAAACGCATTCCCTGCCGTGAATTCGAAGGCTCTTGTTGTTTTGACAGGACGGACGCAGTGATATGTGGCATTATGTCACAATATTTTGCGTACTTTATGGGAAGCGAGGCGACGTTAAGCCACTCTAATGGCCGTCGTTGGGGATTGCATGACTCGGCGACAGCACACACATCACGGCCGGCTCGTTTTAAGATCTTTACGTGCTTGTTAAGCGATTTTATCTTTATAAAGTGGCATGTCCGTGTCATACGGTGTCTGAGGATTACCGGTTATTTATTTCCTTGCAGTAACGGTAATTTGAGAAAGAGAAAGAGAATGAGACAAGCGATAAACAGCTAAACGGTCTGTACGTGTATTATATAGTAAACCACACTGGATGGACATACTGTATTAAGAGCTGAGTAGACTTTAATAACTCCATCATCATATTCACAGCTTAGCAGGAAATAACGTTAACGTCGAATCGTTTGGTTTTCTAGCCAAAGTTTTCAACATGTGACCCGTAACCTTTAAGCGAACAAGTCACTCACAACCTGGGAGTGAAACCTTTCAAAATGGTCTCAGGAGCAGCATGCCGTTCCAGTTATGAAAGGAATATAACGCATAAGGTGTGCTGTGATTGGAAAATAATCCGCGGTGTGATGAAGCAGAGTTACCGTGACCACTCTGACGCCGACCATTTCCCCGTAACAGCATGGGAAGTGTTTTATTCCAATTATACCACAGCAATTTGCCAATGATTACCATTCTTTCCTTATTATAAACAATAACGCATCAGACTTTTTATCCATTTATAGTTACACTTTAATGTTGTGGAAGGTTATACTGTAGCAAGGTTATACTCGTCAGCCTCGCTGGGATTTTTTTCTCGCGCTCTTGAAGTTAATCAGACAAAAATTGCAGCTTGTTGTTGAAAAACCTCAACACATAACGCTTTGCTTTCCAGTGTGGGGAAAAGCTCAAGTTACAGCTTTACCTCTGACTGTTACAGAGCACTCGCACTGGAGACTCCTTCCATAAATGTTAAATAAACATTTCCTCACAGAAAACGTCGACATATCGATATGTCAAACTTTTTTTTATTTTTTATTCCGATCACGCATTAAAACGAGTACGTTAATATAAACCTGTGATGTGCGGCTGCGCTACTGCCGGAGCCACAGTTATAGAACGTTAATCGACACCTTCTGACCAATCCGATTTGAGAATCGGTAGAAATATCCAAAAAGCTGTTAGATAACATTAACTGGTTACTTAGCTACAGGACAGCAAACAGTCATGCTAGTCACCATGGTGGTTTAGAAAGTTCCTAGCTAACAGGATTTAGCCACCTAGCTACCTTGGTAGCTAAGAGGCTAATGTTAGCAATCAGAAACGTTTATCGTGAGCAGAAACCTGGACAAAAAAACACCACCACACATCGTTTTGACTTCAGATACAGCGCCATTCTTCGGATGTCTTATTATTACCTCTCTCTCTCTCTCTCTCTCTCTCTCTCCTCTCTCTGTCTCTCTCTGTGCAGGAGCTGTTGTTTAGTGTATGTGCATTAAATGTCATCTCCACCATCGTGTGCGCTCTTGCCACGGCCATGTGCTGCATGCAGATGGTCTCTACTGATATACTGCAGATGGTAAGTGTGTGTGTGTGTGTGTGTGTGTGTGTTTGTGTGTATATACACATCACAGTCCTGCCCTTAAGTCTGTCCCATTGTATCATGGAGAATGGATGGAGGCAGTTAAGAGGGATAAAATGCGCCAGCTATAATAAATTGGAGTGGAAAAACAACACAGGGCCATTAGAATGAATCATATCCAAGAGCATATCATTTACACTGAGCACATATTCAAGCGTTCAGAGTAATCGCATATGGCACTGCGCATTTGCAGAGTTACATAACTGTTGGTTTGGTTACACAAATTTGAAACCGAGCAGCGTATACTTGACTGTTGTGTTTTCTCCAAACCATCGTAACGTTCCAGTATAGCATCCTGCATCGTGGAATTTAGAGGGCGTGGTGGGCTTAGAATGACGGACAGGTTAGGGGTAGCGCTACGTTTCACTTCTTATTCAGCTGTAATTTAGCTAGAAGAATTTAGTTGAAGTTGTTGGGTTTTTTTTGTTGTTGTTGTTGTTCTCCAAAAATCCTAAATCTGATATAACCTGTTGCTAGCTAGCCCAAGACCAAGAGAGTATTTTCTGCAGCTTCCTGCTCTGATAGCACCTCCCCAGCATACTGCTGCAAAGAAGACTGCTACAGACTACCACAGACTGATAGAACATCTCTAACATCTTGCTAATTTAAAAAAAAAAAAAGGGACACTAGAAGGGTGGTATCTCTTTGCAATCACTCTCAGATTAATTCCCGGAATTGGAAAGTGCACCATGAGTGGACACTCTGCGCAAGAGTATAAGTGTGTACTGTGGAGGTACACATCTGTGCAACCAGCACAAGGCACAACGTCTGTTTTCTCTGGAACAATATACTGCACATATTCCCTTTCTAATTACCCGGCTCAGTACATCATGTGCTAACGAGTTTGTTTGCTAACTGAGTAGTCAGCTAAAATAGCTAGCTTCCTGAAACCCACTCATGATCTCCAGGATTTACAAATCAAAAATGGAACCAAACCGAGATTTGGTCCAATCTAAAGGACTCGAACGGACGCTTGCTGTTGGGGAAAGCAGGAATAAAAGATGGTCGAGGACCACGGCTTTCTCGGTGACCCCAATTTTTAAGAGGTCCTTAAGTGTTATTTTTATGTGTGAGGAAATAAACTGACGAGGATATAAAGTTTTAATATTGCATATAAATAAGGTGTGTGGGTTTATGGCCACTGTGGTAAATCATCAGAATGAGACGAGATGAATGGCTGTAGTGTGTGTGTGTGTGTGTGTGTGTGCGTGATATTTAGCGTGCTTCTGGCTGCTGTACGGATCACTGGAGCAAGAGGGGGATTAGTCTCGTCTCATGGTGCAAGGTGGCAATACAAAGAAATCATCAAACACACTCACTGCCACAAAAACAACAGTTTAAAGCACAAAGAAACAAGTGTACCTCAGGACAGTCTGTCTGATTTCTCTCCTGTGTGTGCGTAAACCTATTATAACACTGCTATAAACATATAACAAAACGTAGAAGGGCTTTTGAGCTCCTCTTTCATTTGAGATCGTGAATTTGACTCCAGGACTGGGACCGGGCAGCACATTTGTCCACTCCTGTTACTGCATTCTGGCATCAAGTGTCGCCATAAATATCTGATAGTTTTCACATAAGGAACCTCGTGCCTCGCCGAGTAGGCACTACTAAGCGTCTGTCGTTAACCGAGCGCAGGTTGCGTGAGGGAACGTAAACCTCGAGGAGAGTGTTGAGGTAGTGGCGTGCTGTTCCAGACAAGGTCTTGTACGTGAACGTCAAGGCCCTGAATTTGATTCGGCCGGCTACAGGAAGCCGGTGGAGGGAGACGAAGAAGGGTGTGACGTGGGTTTTTTTGGGGCTGGTTGAAGACAAGGTGTTCTGCCGCTTTCTGAATCATCTGAAGGGGTTTGATGGAGCTGACTGAGAGGCTCAGGAGTAGTATGTTGCAGTAGTCCAGGTCTGAGATAACAAGAGCCTGGACTTGTGATCTCAGTATGAACAAATGTTATTATTTTATCGCAGCAAGTCTGTTATAAGAGGAGTCAGGATACTGTTGGGTTTCTGTGTGTAGAGTATCATGACTGGGTTTAGCTGCTGGTGAGCAGGGCGATGGGAAAGGGGAGGGAGGGGTGTGAGCCCTTCAATTCACACCTCTGCACAATAACAATGGTACAGAGGTTAATCAGACAGCACAAGTAAAGCTTTTTTGATACTAAAACACTGTATACAACCGCTATGATAAAATGATAACATTTAAAGCTAGTAGGCTACATTAATAACAAGGAAAAACTCATGAAAACCTGCAAATTCTTAAAGCCCCGAGTGTCTACTTTTATAGTGAACTTCAAAGCGGACCACAGGATGTTACGCGTAATATTCCTGTAAATAAATAAATAAATAAATAAATAAATAAAAGTATTTCCTTGTGGTTCCAGTTCATGCCTCACAGGGCGCGGACTCTGAGCGCTGACTGCATGACCCCTCACGGCACCATCCTTCACCAGACGCTGGACTTCGACGAGTTCATCCCGCCCATCCCCCCTCCGCCGTACTACCCTCCAGAGTACACCTGCACCCCCGTACTGGAGGGACAGAGGTACAGTCACACCGAGATACACACACTCGCACATATACTCCAGTGGATTATTTTCCTTCAGCATCACACATCCTGAAGTGTTTTATTCCTCTAACACTGCAGCGATTTGCCATTTATTAATTACATTATTAATTACTGACGTCATGTTTTTTTTTTGGTTTTTTTTTTTTTTTAACTATTTATAGTTACATTTAATATTGTGGAACATCCACGAAATAAGTTAGATCCTGTTATCACGCTAGCGCTAAACAGTCATTCCATCACAATATCTCTTTTTTTCTCTCATGAAGTTAATCAGAGGGGAAAAAAAACGCAACTTTTCATGTTACAGAGGAAGCGCAACGCGTAAACTCCTCCGTCCTGAAGATGTCGGAAAACTCAAAGTTACAGCTTTACCTCTGACAGTTGCAAAGCGCTGACACTGGAGACTCCTTCCATTAAATATTAAATAAACAGAAAACTACACAGCAGATTTATATAAAAACAAAAAAGCATGCAACAAGGGGTAATGTCTATTTTTATATATATATACATATATATATATATATATATATATATATATATATATATATATACACATACAGGGGTCATGTTTAATATATATACACAGGGGTCATGTTTAATCTTCTTGTTACCGTTTAGAATAACAATAACTAAAAAAAAGAACTTTTTACAGTTTTAAATTTTCATTTGTTGTTGTTTTTGGAAATTTGACTCAAATCTGGATCGTATAGAATAAACCATGTGTAACGTTAGTTGAAAATTCTGCCAATCCCAATTTAAACCCCTGTGCTTCTCCAAAAGCATGGTTCAGAAAGTCCAAAATAAAACCAAACTAAAGGAACATAATGCTGTAACATGGCTGCATTTAATGCTCCATGATGTTCATTAAAGCTAGCTGGTATAACTAAACTAAGGTGAAGCTCTTCCCTGACTGCCTAGACTGTGAAACAGCTCTGTGAGTATGTGTGTGTGTGTGTGAGTGTGAGTGTGTGTGTGTGTGTTTTGTCCCGCTGATGAGTCACTTTGGCCCTGGGTCACACTCAGTATAAACAGAATGATATCTATGTTTCAAACCAAAAAAAAACAGTGTTTAATACCTCAGTAGTATGAGGTAAGGTTAAAGAAGTGAGGAATTGAAGTAATAGATAATAATAATAACTGCAGTCTCACTGGGTGACAGAAAAAGGGTCTCATATCCTGACAGAAAAAGGAGACCGCGTGCTTCTAACGTCCGCAGGATTGATTTGTATGAAATGTATGTTTTTAAAAATCCCGCCACGTCGTCTGCATTTGTTTAAGTTTGATAAAATTCTCACCTCCAGGGTTGGGGCTTCGAATCCCGGCCTCCGAATTGACGTGTTCTCACCGTGCTTTGGGGGTTTCCTCCGGGTAGTCCAGTTTCCTCCTCCAGTCCAAAGACATGCGTTGTAGGCTGCATTGGCGTCTCTAAAATGTCCGTAGTGTGTGAATTTTGCCCTGCGATGGGTTGGCACTCCGTCCAAGGGTGTCTTTTGCTTTGAGCCCCGAGTCCCCTAGGATTAGCTCGAGGCTCTCCGCGACCCTGTGTAGGACAGGTAGTATGGAAGATGGATGGTATGGTAGATGAGCGGTATGGAAGATGGATGGTATGGTAGATGAGCCGTATGGAAGATGGATGAATTCTCAAGTCTAATTGGTCAGATGGTGTTGATTAATTTTCTATAACAGCAGCTCTGACAGTTGTTCCAGCTGCAAATCACAGGGACTTTCGCATAACCAATCCACATCATCTAAGACTAATAATAAACATATATATTTTTTTTAATAATAATTTCTTATACAACAAAGAAAAACGTACATTTTTACATTTACGGAAGGAGTCTCCAGTGTCAGCGCTTTGTAACTGTCAGAGGTACAACACAGGAAAGTATATCCTTTCTGGAGACTAGGAATGATTTATCTTTATACTGATGTTTGGATTTGTGCTCCAGATGTGGCAATAAAATTACTTATTTATTTATTTATATGAAACACAAAACTTTTTTTTGCTAATAAATCATATTTATGATGTGCATGCTATTTTGGCCTTGGAGTGTTATTGTGAAATATACGTATAAATGAATGGTCTTTGTGATTTTAGTGTCTGTCATGTGACCATCACATGTGATTTCTGCTGTTAGTGCGAGTGGAGATTAAATTGAAATAACACTTTTCTTTCCTCCATCAGAGGTCTGCATCTAGACTTCCCTCACACCCCCTTCAGTGCCATATACGGTGTTCCCATTAACAGCCCGGGAATCGTGTATCCGTCCGAGCTGCCTCCTCCGTACGAGTCGGTGGTGGGTCAGACCCCCGCCAGCCAGGTAACACACACCTTTACTCACCCGCAGCTTTCATTTCCTTCAGCCAATCAGGAACCGTGTCATGCTTTGTTCATTTGTTGCATCAATTTATTACAATTTCAGTATCTTTTAAATCAGTGCATCAGCACAAAATCATCCAATTCCAAATCCGAAAATCATTCAAATCATTCATTACGTTTATGTAGCGGTTTTGTAAATAAATACGTGTGTGTTAAATGCTACGTACGAAAGAAGAAAGTTTTACATTTCAGGAGGACACCGGGGTTTGATTCGAACGGACTAAACTCACGTAGTGAGATTCATATGATTTATATGGAACTATCAGGATCAAACGCATGATAAAATCACCATAAAATACAGGTAAAATCAGGTCCATAAGTATTTGGACAGCGACACAATTCTCCTACTTCTGCCTCCGTTTGCTCTGTGAAAACGGAGGGGGAGGAAATGGCTGTAATTCGATGGAATATTTTTTCTTTAAACCCTCGAATTAAAGCGGAAAGTCTTCAATAAATGTCTCGATTGCACCGTTTCAAATTCACCGTGGTGGCAAAACGACAAAAAATTGCGTCGCCGTCCAAATACTTATGGACCTGGCTGCATCTCCAGTTCCCATACTCTTCGATGTTCAGTTCTCAATAACGTTTTCCACAGCGCTTTTCATCCTTTACATCGTCGCATAGAGCAGCTTTACAGAAATCCGGATGTCGATTTAGATCCTTAATGAACAAACCACACACAGGAGTATCGAGTTTAAAAAAAAAAAAACCTCTGAGACGACACGAGTAGGGAACCTTAAAATGGAACCCGTCCTCTTCTTGATGGCACCGGATGGTGGGATTACGAATCATTATAATATATAAATGCGAAAGAGTAAAGACAAACAGTTCTGAGTGTGTTGAGGATAGGATTCCTGGGATGAGCAACAGGGAAGTCTTTACGGTTACAGCAGCAGCGCTTGGGTACAAATCTACAGCATCCAGGCCAGATTATTCACTGAAGCAAGAGCGAGACTCGGGAATGAACCGTGTCCGTGCAATACAGACAAAACTGCACCGGAACGAATGTAGCTGCGCTTGCGAAAAAGACAATGAGTACAAAAAGACAGTTTGTCCTAAAAGGCTAGCGGTAAGTAAGGATATGATTTGAAGGAGAACATGATTGGGTTATCGGTGTACATGTGTGTGAAAGAGAAGGAGAGATTGTTGTCTGTGACAAATGCCGATCATTAAGGACACCAGGAGATTTCCCTCTGCAGTTGACCTCACTCACTGCTGACCTCCGAAGACCTCATCTTAAAGAGTGCCGTGCTCACGTCTCGAGTCACAGCACGTAAAAAAAAAAAAAAGGCCGATGACGGTTTCATTTGTGCGAGACACGAAATGCCAATACGTCAGCGATTTCATCATTTCATTTTTGTTCACACGGGCATTCCCGTGTTCTTACTACAGTTTATGAGGATTTGCAATCCTGGGGATTTGCAATCCTCCGAAAGCGTTAGTCCTTTTCAATTAATCTCATCCGTCTGCGCAAAGCCGTACTGAAGAGCTCTTCCCGTTCGCTCGTGGCTGCGGGGGGGGGGGGGGGGGGGGAGGGGGAAAAAATCAGAGTGGCTTTTTGCGGTGGGTTATAATTTGTGCTGGAGCAGTCAGGAGGAATTCCACGTCGTTAATGAAAAGAAGAAAGGACGGCAATTTGGGATAATAATTCGCTTGATTTTCTCCCAGCGGATGCATGGGGATAGTGATTAAATGTGGTGCAGGAATCAATCCAAGCACCACATTCTTTTCCTCTTCTTTTCCTCTTTTTTTTCCCCCCATTGATGTCTTTTTAAGAATCCAGACAGGAATATTGATTTACACACTGCGGTCTGTTCTAAATATAAATATCATATTGACTTGTCAGGGGGTTATCCGTGGATGTTGTTATGACCGATTTGAATCCACAGCGCTCTGTTTAACAATGTTTAGCGCCTTGCAGGAAATCGAAATGCGGTGGACTTATTACGCCTGTTTTCATGTCATCGTGAAGCCATTTCCACTGTAAACTGCCCTGTTTAACTTCAACGTCAGTACTGTAGCACCGTCATCACTCTTCTGCTTGAAGGAGGCAAAGGAAAGAATGCACTCGGAACAATGTTTACAACTGTGATATTCACTCGGTTCGTTTTGTAATGAAATCATGGCCGTAACTGGCTGTTAGGACTCGTACGGATTTATTTATTTATAGGGTGTTTACGACAGCCACCAGTTACCAAGCTGCTGCTCGTCCGTTTGAGTCAAGATGTAGAAATTAGGAAAGTTTACATGCACACTGTCTTGTTAATGACTGTGTTTTTCCTACAACCCCAATCCTGAAAAAGTTGGGACGGTATGGAAAAAACGAGCACGAGGAGTCGTCGGAAAATTTGAAAATATACACTGATGACTGCTACACTCCAAAAGAGTTGGGACAGTCAACTGTTCACCGCTGTGCAACATCAGCTTTTCTTTTAATAAGACTTATGAAGCGTTTGGACGCTGAGTGAAGAGTTGGTTAAGTTTAGCGAGTGGAATTTTCCTCCATTCGTCCATTACGCATTTCTTCAGCTGCGCGACTGTACAGGGACACCGTCGCTTTATTTTGCGCTTCATAATGCGCTACACATTCTAAATGGGAGACGGGTCAGGACTGCAGCAGGCCATGCTAGCACCCGCACTCTCTGTTTACGCAACCGTGCGCTTGTAATCCGGGCAGAATGTGGTGTGGCGTTGTCGTGCTCTGGATGGAGGCATATGTCGCTCCAAAATGTGTACGTATCTTTCTGCATTAATGCTGCCCTCACAGATGTGCAAGTTACCCCTGCCATGGGTACTGACACGCCCACATACCATGACAGACGCTGGATTTTGGACCTGACGCTGATGACAGCTCGGATGGTCCTTTTCCTTCACGGCTGTTTTGTCCAAAAACTATTTGAAATGTTGACTCGTCGGACCAGAAAACCCGATTCCACTGCTACTGTCCATCTCAGATGAGACCGAGCCCAGAGAAGTTGGCGGTACTTCTGAGCAGTGTTGATGTACGGCTTCTGCTTTGAATAGTAAATCCTTAACTTGCATCTGTGGATGCAGCGGCGAACAGTGTCGACTGACAAAGGTTTACCAAAGTATTCCCGAACCCATGTCAGGATATCCAAACTTTTTTTAATCTGTTGTCTGTGTGCGTTTCTTACTACATAACCCCCCCACCCCCCATATCAGGATGTATTTATTGGTAGAGACTTCTGTAAGTTGCTCTGATAAGATAAGGGCGTGTACCAAATGCCGTAAATGTAAATGTTAATATAGTCTGCTTCATTCGAGAATTGCACGAATGATTAGACTGTTTTCTACAAGAAGGAATTACTTCTGTTAAACTTTGTGCGTGTGTAAAGAAAAGACAGCACCGACGTGTTTTTTTTTTTTTTTTTTTTTTTTTTTACAAACTCACAGTCCAGACTAGATATTTAACCAGAACAATGCCCAAGAATAAGACAAGTCCAAGTACAAATGCCAGTAAATCCGAGAGAATTCCATAGACAAATCCAAGTCAATAGAGAAAACTCAGTCAAACGAAAACAAAGCTCTGGCAAGTTGCCTGGTCTGTGAAATACACTGGAAAAAAACAATTCATGTATAATTCAATGTATTTAAATTAACTGCCGAATTTCCACTTAAGTAAAATATGCAGCTTTTACAATATGTAAATGAAGTTCGTAAATTTACATATTTGATATATAGTTTGTAAATTTACATATCGATATACAGTAATGTCCATGTTACTACAGTAAATGAAGTTCGTAAATTTACATATTTGATATATAGTTTGTAAATTTACATATTTTATATATCCTTTGCAAATTTACATATCGATATACAGTAATGTCCATGTTACTACAATATGTAAATGAAGTTAGTAAATTTGCATATTTGATATATAGTTCGTAAATTTGCGTATTTGATATATAGTTCGTAAATTTGCGTATTTGATATATAGTTTGTAAATTTACATATCGATATACAGTAATGTCCATGTTACTACAGTAAATGAAGTTCGTAAATTTACATATTTGATATATAGTTTGTAAATTTACATATTTTATATATCCTTTGCAAATTTACATATCGATATACAGTAATGTCCATGTTACTACAATATGTAAATGAAGTTAGTAAATTTGCATATTTGATATATAGTTCATAAATTTGCGTATTTGATATATAGTTCGTAAATTTGCATATTTGATATATAGTTCGTAAATTTACATATCGATATACAGTAATGTCCATGTTACTACAGTAAATGAAGTTCGTAAATTTACATATTTGATATATAGTTTGTAAATTTACATATTTTATATATCCTTTGCAAATTTACATATCGATATACAGTAATGTCCATGTTACTACAATATGTAAATGAAGTTAGTAAATTTGCATATTTGATATATAGTTCGTAAATTTGCGTATTTGATATATAGTTCGTAAATTTGCGTATTTGATATATAGTTTGTAAATTTACATATCGATATACAGTAATGTCCATGTTACTACAGTAAATGAAGTTCGTAAATTTACATATTTGATATATAGTTTGTAAATTTACATATTTTATATATCCTTTGCAAATTTACATATCGATATACAGTAATGTCCATGTTACTACAATATGTAAATGAAGTTAGTAAATTTGCATATTTGATATATAGTTCATAAATTTGCGTATTTGATATATAGTTCGTAAATTTGCATATTTGATATATAGTTTGTAAATTTACATATCGATATACAGTAATGTCCATGTTACTACAGTAAATGAAGTTCGTAAATTTACATATTTGATATATAGTTTGTAAATTTACATATTTTATATATCCTTTGCAAATTTACATATCGATATACAGTAATGTCCATGTTACTACAATATGTAAATGAAGTTAGTAAATTTGCATATTTGATATATAGTTCGTAAATTTGCGTATTTGATATATAGTTCGTAAATTTGCATATTTGATATATAGTTTGTAAATTTACATATTGATATACAGTAATGTCCATGTTACTACAGTAAATGAAGTTCGTAAATTTACATATTTGATATATAGTTTGTAAATTTACATATTTTATATATCCTTTGCAAATTTACATATCGATATACAGTAATGTCCATGTTACTACAATATGTAAATGAAGTTAGTAAATTTGCATATTTGATATATAGTTTGTAAATTTACATATCGATCTACAGTAATGTCCATGTTACTACAATAAATTTAGTTAGTAAATTTACATATTTTATATATATAGTTTGTAAATTTACATATTTTATATTTTCTTTCTAAATTTACATATCGATATACAGTAATGCCCATGTTATTCTAATAAATGAACGTTTGTAAGTTTACATATTTGATATATAGTTTGTAAATTTGCATATTGATCTACAGTAATGTCTGTAGTCCATGTTGCTACGATATGCGAACGGAGTCCGTACATTTACATATTTGTGTTTAATAAGTTTAACGTAACTTAATGCTACCTTTTTACTTTTTACTTGAACCTACACATTTTACTTAAGAGGAAATTCTGCCCGTCATTGAAATAAATGTTGATCCATGAATTATTTGGATGAATAGTACATGTTGCAAAATAAATCAAATCTTTATTCTTATTTTTACTATTAATAAAAACAATACCAGCTACTTAAACTCCACTAGAGTTAAGGTTACCGTGTCTGTCATCCTTTTATTTTTCATCTTCATCCCAGCGCAGAAGGCACGCCAGACAATGCTTTTATTTTTGTAGAAAGAATCCTCGTGTGAAGAAAGCCTTAAAAAGTAAAAATTCACAAAAGCAAAAGACACTTTAATGGTTTCTGTAAAGTGGGTCTGTGCTGCGTTGGTCTTTGGGTTCACACGGAAGGAATAAAACAGGTGTATGAGGCACGGCGCTGTCTCGAACCCGATGTGTCTTTATTCACTCAGATAACTGCTGAAAGTTGTCATTTTCCATTTGGAGATAAATGATTCCGTTTCCGTCAGACCATTCACCAACCCAGAGACTACACAGCTAATGTGAACGGTGCACTAATACAGGAATCAGCTCCTTCCCGAATCCTGCTTAATGTCAGGTTCACCTAATGACACGTAAAAGATGTGCACTTTATTTCACCCTCGTTTTCTCCCTCCATCAGTGTTTTGGAGGTGATTGCAGCAGCCATGTTTCTCTCTGTGGTCAATAAACCCAACCGCTGTGATCAATGCTAGATAATAACAGCAAAGGAGTTTAGAGTAGGAGAATCAGTAAGGGCGTGTAGAGAGAACTCATGAACGTAATTACGTTCCCAAAATGAAAAATGTGAACCTGTACGGCTCTGTGGACCTCACAGGGCCTCGGAAACGAGAAGACTCCAAACACACAAATCAGGACGGGACTAAGAGATTACTAAGAGAGACTAAAGAGATTTGTGTACTCGAATATGCATGGGAGATTAAACAAAAGAACATTTGGGACACGGTATCATCACGAACTCGATGTGTTGTTACACCCTCAAGCGCTTGTGTGATGATCGGTGAAGCTTTTGTCATTTTCAGTTGTTTTTTTTAAAAAAACAGCTGAAAAACATCACTGCTGAAAAAAAAAAAAGGCCATGATGACGTCAGCTGTTTATAGACTAAACAGGAGCTCTGTATCAACAGAACATTTAAAGGTTCTCCTAAAGGTTCTATGTAGAACCCTACAACAAAATGTTTCACTATCAGGAAGTGTGTGTGTGAGTGTACGTGTCTCAATTAAGATATTACAGTGGTACGAAAGGCAACATTGCCCCCTGTTGATGCAGTTTTGTCAGTATCTTTTCAACGGCCGGGTTGCCAGATGTCAGCGTTTTCAGGCGGACGTGTTCTCATTTTGGTTTCTCCTCCTCTGCCTCCTCCTCCCACATATGAGCATGTTCACCAGGTGGTCCTAAAAGCCTGGAAGGCTTTGATATGTTTGAAATGTTTACGCCAGGTTTAACATGAGTGCTCGTGATGTTGCTGGAGGCAAGAAGTCAGTGGATTAGTTCAACAAACAGACTTCATATAAAAACCATAATGAACTTTCTTTCACTTTCACACTATCCGGCGTTCCCCAGATGAGGACGGGTTCCTTTCTGAGTCTGGTTCCTCTCAAGGTTTCTTCCTCATATCACCTCAGGGCGTTTTTCCTCGCCACCGTCACCACCGGCTCGCTCGATAGGGATAAATTCACACGCTTATTAAAAGCGCTATACAAATAAAATCGAATTGAACTGAATTGAAGAAGTCCTTCACAACGGTCTGCAGGCTAGCAGATACAATCTGTGTTCGTTATCCGACTTCCACTTTTCCACAAGTCACTCGTATCCCAGTGGATAAAATCAAAGTCCCACTTGCCCAAACTTTGCAGAAGACAACGTCACGTACGATAATAGTTACCATTGTGCGTCAGGATCCTACACAACGGCCAAATTAATATAAAATATGGTGTCACAACAGTTGCGCTGAGGGTTTAGGGTCAAGAATCTAGTCACTAGGACAACATCACACCTTGTTACTATTGTATCACAAGTTGCACGACTCAAGTTGTATGAAAATTTATTTTTATTTATAAGAAATTGGAAGAAAAAAAAAAACCCATCCAAGCACATCACCATCGTTCATGTACACTTCCCCATGAGATCAGGTTTCACAGCAATCATACGATAAGATGCGTCTTTTGTACCATAACGTCATTAACGTACATAATTGGAACCACTTTTTCTTTCTCTTTTTTTAAACCTGCGAGGTTCCACTGACATTGTTTGGATCTTGGGTACTGTATACTGTACTGTACTTTGTTTCTCAGGGTGCACAACATAAAGGATTTCTCTCAGTTTGAAATCATCTCGATTAATAAATATCATCCAAGTGCACTGTTTACTGACGTACAAATGTTTGTCATGAGAGTGCTAGTCATCATCTGGATCTTAACGACAACTGAAGTATCTTTGAGGATACGTTTTGTACCTCGATGAGCTAAAATAAACCTGTAAAGTTTCCGATTGTGTATTTAGTTAGGCTTTGATTGTTGATGAAATACAAATCGTTCTTGGTAGACTACCCAGACTTTTTCGACTCGGACTTCTGGTCCTCACTGTGGTATTGGTGTTCTTCTAATAGATACGATTATGTAATAGATATGATGTTAATGTACAGGTCTTGCTTTGTTTGCTCGATGTAGGCCACCACCAGTTTGGAGCAGCAGGCCACCGAGTCCAGCGTGTGCGAGAGGAACACGGCGACCGGCCTCAGCACTCAGGGTGAGAATTCATCACAGTTCACGTTAAAGTAACACACAAGGTTATGTCCTGAGACAAAATATGGAAGTAAATGTACCAAAAGGAAATAGAACTGGAAATAAAAACAAAAAGCTTCTTAAAACTGGTCTCTGTTTAGACAGGGTTGCCAGGTCTTAGAAAAGATTTCCAGCGCAATTTCTTCGCAAAAACTTCACACCAAGACCTGAAACAAACCCAAAATGTTTAGTCGTCGGAAAAGGGATGCACGTTTGTCTCTTTTCTCTCCGTCTTCACGAGTGAAAGAAGGTCACTGCAGTGCACACGCATTTCACGCAAAAATAGTTCTGGATATTGTAGGGACACTGTCTGCGCTTATACTTTCCCTTTGTTTGCTCCTAGCCTATTTTTTTTGGAAATTGATTACATTTAATTCGCATTATTTTCTTCCAAACCAGCTCTTGAAGGCGTTTTGTGTTTTATAACTAGCCCAGTTTGGCATTAAAAACACAACCCTGGCAACCCCATGTATCATCTCTGAATATACAGAGCTATAGTTATAGCCTCCATTTATTGTAGTACATTTGTGACTTAAACACACCCAAATGCATGTGTTATCTCTTTATTGGAAATAAATTCTGTTAATACTGGCATCTGTTTTGTCTCATTCTCCCAGCGTCAGTGGACAGCGCGTCCCCGATGGTGTCTGAATCAGCAGACGTCCCTGACCAGAGCTGTTCCTCAGATGATCTGTGCTCTCTGGAGGTGCAGGGTTCTGATTTATCTCCATACACGACACTCTGTACCAGCTGCACCAGCCCGGAGCACGGCACTCGCTCTCACGCTCGCTCTCACACTAACCTGGATCCCAGCGAGTCCTCGATCACGCAGGACTCCGTCACCCGCTGCCTCGAGAACGTTGTCGCGCCTGAGAGGGACGAGCGCTCCATAACCACCCAGCTTTCGACTGAGTCAAGAGAGCGCGTCAGTATGAAGCTAACACTTCCTGTTCCTCCAGTACCCGAAGTCCAGCCTTGTGCCTCCGACTCTGGTGCTTTACCATCTCCTTCAGGGCGACCGCGGGGCGCTCGGTTATGCTTCAGCGTCTGGTCACCTTCTTCCACCTCCGTGCCACCTCCCTCCTCTACCTCAGCACGCACACTCCGAGCCAGGCGGTACCGCAAGCTAGCGAGGATCGTGCGGTCCACCAGCGACCCTATTTCCTGTAACTCTGTAGACAGACGTATGTCAGCCATCTCTCTCTCTCTGTTTAGATCGTGTGTAAATATTTTCCCTTTATTAATGCGTTATCTCTTTGTTTGTAGCTGACAGCTGTGGTTGTAATTCTACAGGTAAGAACGCACCAAAGACACCGGGACATGTGGGCGGAGCTAAAAAAAAAAAATCGCGTGGAATCATTCGTTTAACATTTTCACACCTTCATAAATGTTAGTTCCTGTTTTAAGTGATATTTTGTCACACTGTTATGTGTCACGTAGAAGTTACCGCTGATATTTCATCTCCACAGCATTCATGGAGCTTTCAGGCGGTACCGCATCCCGGTGTGCCAAACACAACGGCCTTGGATCGAAGAAGCAGAAGGATTGCGGGAAAGCAGAACTCCGTCTGAAAGGCCGCACGCTGCACCCCGCCTCCAGCGAGCGCCCTCACTCTCTAGCCGACCTCCAGACCTACAAAGACACTAAGATCCTGGTGGCGCGATTCCTGGAGCACTCCAGCTGCAGCCTGCCTCCTGAAGTGCAGCAGGTGGTCAACAGCATCAAGTGCGTCATCAAATCGGATGAGAAGCACATGGAGGAGGCCATGTTCAGCGCCAGTATTCTTGATCAGGTGAGGAATAAAAGTAAGCAGTACTAAGCAATAAACATTTTGGGGTGTGCTGTTATCGGAAAATAATCAACAGTGGGTCGGTGTCATGAAGCGGAGTTACCGTTGCCATGCCGAGGATGATTTCTTTCCTGTTTAAGCACATCCTGAGTGTTCTTATACTTTTTTTTTTAATCAATTTATAGTTACTTTTAATGTTGTGGAACATCCATTTTTCACAAAACAGTCCCAGTGTAAGTTGTTACTATAGAAACGATGACACGTTAGAACGAGTGCCTTAATATAAACCTGTCGGAGCTGCTGTTATAGAAAATGAATCGACACCTTGTGACCAATCAAAATCGAGAATTCAGGAACGCTGAGCTATAACATTCTTTAACTGTTTAACGTTAAAACAGTAATACAGTTTCAACTTTATACTCCACGTGGCTCGTACCGTAGTCCGCGTTTATCTTTAAAGCCGGGTTAGTCGTTCGGTTAAATGAAAATGTAGTTGGCCTGTACTTTTTCCACACGCAAATTTCGAAAATACAAAAGAAAAATGAATGTAAAATCCTGAATGAAATGAATTTGGTCAACTATGTTGTTTTATTATGTGCTTTATGAATAATATTGGAATCAATATCACGAGAAAAGGTTATTACACTGAGTTAGGGTGAAAACAGATTAATTCTCATTTTCTCTTGGCGTCTTTTCAGAAATCTGTTTTAAAAAAACGTTTTAATGGAAACCCTGCGAGTGATAGAGACCCGCAGGTCCAACCTTTGACCTTTAAACAGAAAAATTACCTTCAACCAGCAACCTAAAGTCCTTGATTAGGTCAGGAACTAAAAGACTAGCGGACCGACGTGAGATCCTCTGCTTTGAGTCATTTGTTAAACTTTTTGATGTCGCAGGTGATGTCACACTCGCAGCCAATCACAAGCAGCTTCCAAAAACACGACGATCTGCATCTAAAAAGCTGTGGGGCTCTGAGTTCCCCGTCCTTGCGCCGGTGTATTAAACCTCGGGTATCAGGCCAAATGGATGCTAGTGGTGACCCGGGTCACGACCTTCCTCAACGACCCAAAAGCCTCATCAGTGTGTGCAGGGAAACCATCCTCTGACCTCTGAACTGTGGACCACAGGACTCCTCCCACTCATAAACTTTCGTGCCAAGGCTCATCAGCAGGAACAGTAGCACTCAGCTCAGAATGCATCAAATCATCAAAGAAAAAAACATTACATAAAAGAATGATCATTTTCAGGGGTTGTTTTTTTTTATTATTTATTTTGTCTGACAGTCAAAAATGTTTGCAAGTTTGGCGTTTCGGTTCTGTTATGGATTTAAAAAAAGGAGACAATGCTACGTTTTGGAAGGAAAAGAGCGATGAATCTGACTCTTAGCAAAACTGTGATTCTCATGAGGACAGGATTTTGTTGTTTGGTGTGAGACTGTGGGAAAAAAAAACCCTCCACATTGTTGGATTACTTAACTTACCTCAGTGTGATGTTCTTTTCAGTGTTATGAATAAAAAAGATCAGTTTGTAATGTCGTGTGTGGCTTCTTATCATTGCTTGCGATCAGGAATCAGGTTTGGTCGGCTCACCACCAGTGTGTAAAAACCTGACTGAGATTTGCTTGCGCAAACAACCGATCACTGATCACCATTTATCCCAACTACCAATCACAGATAAACATTTATCCCAACTACCGATCACAGATAAACATTTATCCCAACTACCGATCACTGCTCGACATTTATCCCAACTACCAATCACTGCTCAACATTTATCCCAACTACCAATCACTTCTCGACATTAATCACAACTACCAATCACTGCTCAACATTTATCCCAACTACCAATCACTGCTCAACATTTATCCCAACTACCAATCACTTCTCAACATTTATCCCAACTACCAATCACAGATCACTATTGTTCCCAACTACCAATTAATGATCACCATTTATCCCAACTACCAATCACTGCTCAACATTTATCCCAACTACCAATCACTTCTCGACATTAATCACAACTACCAATCACTGCTCAACATTTATCCCAACTACCAATCACAGATCACTATTATTCCCAACTACCAATTAATGATCACCATTTATCCCAACTACCAATTAATGATCACTATTTTTCCCAACTACCAATTAATGATCACCATTTTTCCCAACTACCAATCACTGATCACCATTGTTCTCAACTACCAATTTTTGGTCACCATTTATCCCAACTACCAATTACTGATCACCATTGTTCCCAACTACTAATCACTGATCACCATTTATCCAAACTACCAATTACTGATCACCATTGTTCCCAATGACCAATTACTTTTCACCATTTATCCAAACGACTAATTGCTGATCACCATTGTTTGTCCCATTTGCACACTTCTTGGGGATATTTACAGTAATAAAAGTGAGTTTTTCCATCCGCAACCATTTCCTTCCTATTTCCTGACTGCTCACTACCACTGATTGTTTTTATAGCAATTTTTTAAAGAGTATTTTGTAAATGTGTAAGTATTTCCATAACAAGTATGTTTATAGGGTGCTGCAGGGATGAGGTATTTTTGTAGGATAACCCGGATGTTAGCATTGACTCTGGTTCCCTCGACAAAAAAAGCCAATAGGATTTCTCCATTGGCTTTTGGATTATTGCAGAAAATAAGCTCTGTGGCCAACAGAAGTTTATGATTCTTAGACCTTTTTTGGGAATGTGTCTATGTTGCATTATTTTGGAGAAACTTCTGTTTGTTTATACGTGCATAGCGAGGCTGTAGTAGATGAGTTTTACTGTCTGGCGTGATCACTTTTAATGTCCGCGACAACTTCTATAGTCCCATTTAGCCTTTTTCAAGACATGTAAAAGCTTTAAAAAATCATTAGTGGGGTATTACTGATGTATTTTACGTCGTAGAATAAAACATGAACGTATCTTGCGTTTGTTTTAACCACAGACCATATCTCAGGCATTTAACCAAAAACCCGTTCAAAAAAAACCCTTGACTTAGGGACGATGGAACCAGAAGAGCTAAAATGCTAACTCATTTCCCGTACTCATTCCTGCAGCACTCTATTATTTCTTCATGTAACTCATTATATGCAAATGATCATGACAATACAATTCAAATGAATTTTTATGACATCATCGGGTGACTTCTAGTGACTTTTTGAGCATGCGTTAGCTACCTTCCCCTGAAAGGTGTTGGCAACACTGACTACTGTCGTCCTAAATTAAAAATGTGATATGAAAATGATTGATGCTGTGCTCAATGCTTAGATTTGACAGTCTTTATAGACTACAGTTCTTAATTTCATCTAAACCAGGGGCTTTTTTTGAGATTACAGGACAATGTGTCCAAAAACGTTTACCCAACGAACCTGCTTTCTACACTAGCTAGCTAACATAGCTAATGTTAGCAATTAAGTAAAATAAAAAAAAAAGTTCTAAATCTTATTGCAATATTATATTCTGATAGGTTTGACTACTGTTAAATAAATCTGTGAGAAAATAAAGATACAAATCAAAACTCGGCCATTAAAATGCCACTCATGTCGACCTGTGAAGTGTGAGCTAGTTTGTAGCTTGTTAGCAGTTAACTAGCTGGCTAGCCAACTTAGCTAATGTTTGTGAATAACAAAAATAAGCCATATTGTTATGGTAATGTTATGTTTTGACATGTTCGACTGTTGTTCTATAAATTAGTGAGAAAATAATGCAAATAAAAACGCAGACACATAAATCCCTCTCGTATCCCCGTGACAAATGTTAGCTACCTTGCTAGTTCTTAACTCGCCGGATAGCTAATTAAGCTATGGAATGGAAGCAAGTTATGGAAAATAATTTCAGTTGACTAGCTGGCTAACTATAGTGATATGAAGCTATTTTGGAATGGCAGGATGACATATATAATATATAACATTTGTGTTTGGGGGTATTTTAATATATATAATTCAGAATGAGTATGACCAAGACTTGCACGCATTTCATCCATATATTATACAGTTACATTAACATGTTTAAAAAAATTTTAAAAAACATGCTAGCGCGTTTATATCAGAAAGTTAATCAGATATTCAGCATAAACCTTCCCTTACATATATATTAACAGCATTATAAAATTGAATGTGAAATTAAATGTCCCTCCAGCAGGTGGCAGCAGAGAGTCTGAAAACTTCATCACTGAAAATAACACAGTCCTGTAATTTCAGTATTTTAGAAGGAATATGATTTGCACGGTGTATATTTCTATTTAGATCTCTAATTCCCTAATAAGTAAACCAGAGGCGACAATGGCAAAGGAAAAACTTCTCTATACACTCGTATTGCTGTTGTAGTGTGATGTGATCAGGAAGACAACTTTTGTCCCTTCCTCCTCAGGTACTCAATGCTCTTTAAAGTCCAGTTATCTACCTTCATTTATTTGTTTTTATATATATTTTTTTTTCAAAGTTGAAAGATACATACTAAAGGTCCAAGCGAGTCCCTTTTTAATGGCACCACGCCAGCAACAAATAAAAGTACAGTCTGGCACCTTTATTTCTTTGAGAAACCACTTGCCTAGAGAACATACTCTTCTTCAGTATTACATTACTAATACAAAATCCCGCCTCCATCATTATGTCCGTCCAATCATGTATCACAGAGCTTCAGGACTATCCAGTCAGAGGCGTCCAGCTATCAGAGTCGTGCTTTCTGATTGGACGGCGCACTTGTCGGTCTGCGTCGCATTCTGGACAGGACGACCTTTTTCGCTGCTTCTGACTGATTTCGTTAAAGCGACTTAAAAACAAAATCGTTTTGTTTCGTTGGAAAAGGCGATAAAGACGCGTCTGGAGAGTTTAATTGTCATTTTAGGGAGTAATTCCGTGCCTCTGTGTTTGGAATTAGTGTTTTGTTTGGTTGTGTTTTATGGAGCTAGTCACGTCAGCTAGCTTGTGTTGGAATTAGCTGCAGGTTTGGCGTTGGCTAGCAACGCTAATTATCTAGCAGCACGTAGCTGTTTATTATTATTGTTGTTGTTTACTGCATGCATTTCGAATCGTATGCGATTTGTATTTATCTTAAGCACATTTTAAGTGTCTAACACTAAGGACAATGCTAACGCTAACGCCAATGCTAGGTGCCCCGTTGGCACAGAATAGGACTGAGCTAGTCATTTTGTGCACAATTCTTGAATAATCAGAAATAATTGAAATTACACACACACAAAAACAAAACAACAGGTTGTTTATTTGTTGGGCAGGATTAAAGCAACATCCGTGCACGGGTTGTGTGATTCTGTAAATACCAGTGCTACTAAAATCCCATGCATCTATCCCTGCAATAATAATAATAATAACGGACAAGCTGGTGATCTCGGTGCTGATGCAAAGTTGGTGCATGAAAACTTTGAATGCAGAAAATGTGGGTTTAATGCATTTTAATTCACGTGTGCATTGCTGTTAAGTGTGTGTGTGTGGAGCAACACGCCACATAGGCAGGGTTAATGATACACGCGTTGCTGTTCATGCAAACAAGGAAATGATATAAGAGAAGGTAAGAAGAAGAAGGAAAAAAACGCCAACTGTACGGAAGAGGCGTGTGTGTGTGTGTGTGTGTGTTCAGATCGTTTGAATGAAACACGAAAAGCATCCGTTTTACTCAAACGTGCGCTTTTTTTCCCCCCTTCTTCTTAGACAAGTGAGCAGCCCAGCGGCTGCAGAGTAGTAAACCGTCCAGTCTCGCGCGCGTTCTCTTTTCTTTTTTTTTCTTCTTTTACTTTTTCTTTGGGTTCGGTTCGGTTCTTTCTCTCGCGCCATGGTCGGGTTGGGAGCGAATCGTCGCGTCCCGTCCTTCGTCCTGGTCGGCATGATGGTGGTGCTGATCCTGCTGAGCTACAACTACTGGAGCGTGTCGCAGGAGCACCAGCGCGCGATTGACGAGCTGGTCGAGGTGCACGCGCAGGTGAAGCGCACCGACGCCGCGCGCACCCGCCTGGAGAAGCGGAACTCCGAGCTCATGCTGCAGGTAAGAGCCGAATGGAGCTTTATGAAGTCTCGTGAAGCTTTGTTATATGGAGCGTCATGAAGTCTCATGGAGCTTTATGAAACGCTATATGAAGCCTTAAGATGCGTCATGAACCCTCATGGAGCTTTACGTATAGTATATGACACCTTATGAAGTGTCCTGAACCCTTCTGGAGCTTTATGTATAGTATATGACACCTTATGAAGTGTCCTGAACCCTTCTGGAGCTTTATGTATAGTATATGACACCTTATGAAGTGTCCTGAACCCTTCTGGAGCTTTACGTATAGTATATGACACCTTATGAAGTGTCCTGAACCCTTCTGGAGCTTTATGTATAGTATATGACACCTTATGAAGTGTCCTGAACCCTTCTGGAGCTTTATGTATAGTATATGACACCTTATGAAGTGTCCTGAACCCTTATGGAGCTTTATGTATAGTATATGACACCTTATGAAGTGTCCTGAACCCTTATGGAGCTTTATGTATAGTATATGACACCTTATGAAGTGTCCTGAACCCTTATGGAGCTTTATGTATAGTATATGACACCTTATGGAGCTTTATGTATAGTATATGACACCTTATGAAGTGTCCTGAACCGTTATGGAGCTTTATGTATAGTATATGACACCTTATGAAGTGTCCTGAACCGTTATGGAGCTTTATGAAATGTCATATAAAGCCTTATGAAGTGTCATGAAGCTTTTTGAGGCATCATGTGAAGCCTTATGAAGTCTTTTATGAAGCATTATTTGAAGCCCTATGAAGCTACAGTGGTGCTTGAAAGTTTGTGAACCCTTTCGAAGTTTATATATATATAATGATCTAAAACATCATCAGATTTTCACGCAAGTCCTGATAGTATACAAAGAGAACCCAATTAAACAAATGAGACAAAATATTATTATACTTTATCATTTTTTTTATTGAGGGAAATGATCCAGTATTACATATCTGTGAGGGGTAAAAGTATGTGCACCTTTGTTTTCAGTATGTGGTGTGACCCCCTTGCGCAGTAATAACTGCAGATAAACGTTTGGGGTAAGTGTTGATCAGTCCTGCACATCGGCTTGGAGGAGTTTTAGACGTTCCTCAGTACAGAACAGCTTCAGCTCTGGGATGTTGGTGGGTTTCCTCACATGACCTGCTTGTTTCTGGTTCTTCAACATTTCTATTGGATTAAGGTCAGGATTTTGACTTGGCCGTTCCAAAACATTCACTGTACTCTTCTTTAACCGTTCTTTAGTAGAACGACTCGTGTGTTTAGGCTCGTTATCTTGCTGCATGACCCACTTTCTCTTCAGATTCAGTTCACGGGCAGATGTCCTGATATTTTCCTTTAAAATTCGCTGGTATCATTCAGAATTCATTGCTCCATCATGTAATGTAGTGTTTTCTTTTCTCCAAACATAACCCTTCTCATTTAAACCAAAAATTTAATTTTGGTCTCGTCAATCCACAAAACATTTTTCCAAAAGCCTTCTGGCTTGTCCACGTGATCTTTAGCAAACCTCAGAAGGGCAGCAATGTTCTTTTTGGAGAGCAGTGTCTTTCAATGCGCACCATTGCTGTTCAGTGTTCTCCTGATGGTGGACTCATGAACATTAACATTAGCCAAAGTGAGAGAGGCCTTTAGATGCTTAGAAGTTACCCTGGGTTCCTTTGTAACCTCGTGGACTATTCATTCCACGTCTTACTCTTGGAGGGATCTTTGCTGGTCTCCACTCCTAGCGAGGGGAACTATGGTCTTAAATTTCCTCCATTTGTACACAATCCGTCCGACTGTGGATCGGTGCAGTCCAAACTCTTTAGAGATGGCTTTGTAAACTTTTCCAGCCTGATGAGCATCAACAACTCTCTTTCTGAGGTCCTCAGAAATCTCCTTTTTTCGTGCTACTTCCACAAACACGTGTCGTGTAGATCAGACTCCGACAGATCCCTGTTCTTTAAATAAAACAGGACGCTCACTCACTCACACCTGATCATCATCCCATCGATGGAAAACACCCGACTCTAATTTCACCTTCAACTGAACTGCTGATCCTAGACGTTCACATACTTTCCCCACTCTCGGATATGTAATATTCTATCATTTTCCTCAACAAATAAACGACCAAGTATAATATTTTTGTCCCGTTCATTTAATTGGGTTCTCTTTGTATACTATCAGGACTTGTGTGAAAATCCGATGATGTTTTAGATCATATTTATGCAGAAATGTAGAAAATTCTCTACAGCGCGACTGTATATTAAGCTTTAAGAAGGCTTATGAAGCTTTATAGCAAGACTATCTACGAAGTGCGTGCTTAATATGGACTTGTTTACGCTCTCAGAAATGAAGGCTACGCAATTAATGGGACTTTTCCGTCCACGTCTGTCGAGACGCGGTCTGGTTTGCGTGCTAGGTATTTTTAAATCATTTCGCTCCGTCCTGCAGGTGGACACGCACCGGCGTCAGATCGACCAGAAGGACGGTGACTATAGCATGCTGGAGGGCAAACTGCAGGCGCAGGACGTACTTGTGAAAAAGTGTACGGATGAAAAGGTGGGTACGCTCAGGGTTTTCTGCTCTCTCCGTCATTGTCAGCGTTTTCTCACTCACTCGCATGCGCACGTAAAAAAAAAATATATATAAATATATATTTTATCCGGGATGCATTAACACGTTTTTTTTTTTCCTCATCAGCTCTAATACTCGTGTAACTTCTTTACTATTAACAAACCGTGGAACATTTTATACCGCTCCGTTTTATGTTGGGTAGAGTTGTATGTTTCCAGATGTTTATAATGTTGGTCTTTAATAAAGAGCACACTGAGCGGTATCGCAAGCGAGACGTAGCCACTCGGAGCCCGGTGCTCGCCGAACCGAAGCGCTCTCGCTGCATCGCTTCTCCATCACGCAACTCGCTTCTGACGCGTTTTGTATCGTAGGACGATTGCCGTCTCGCTTCGTCTGGGCGTTTTCGCCGAGCACGCTTTGCAGCGTGGTTCGCTTTGATCATGGTCATTAGGCGTGGTGCAAAGTGCACAAGTTTTGACACCTATGCTTTATGAAGCCTTGTGAAACATCATGAAGCTTGTGGTGTGCCTTTTAAATCAGCTTTTAGTGGTTCATAATGAACCTTTTTTATTTCTGAGAGTTTTCTACTTTATTTCTATAGTTTTGTAATATTAGGGGCGGTATGTAACTCTTTCATAAATTCATAATTATTCATAAAATATTATTAAATTAGAGATGGCACGATATCGCATCCCCCGCTCCCTCTGATACCGATACTGAGACCTCGAATATCAGCTGATATTGAAACTCATCAAATGTAATTTTCCGTAAAAGCTAGCAATCTTCGACACGTTCTCGCCTCGGCGCAGTCGTAAACGGCAAATACGCAAAGCGGCCATCGAAGTAAACGTAGAACCAGACTTTTCATTAAATAGCTACTATTTACGGAAATCCATACTTGTTCGATTTTCTTTGCGTACAGCGGTTCTATCGGCGATCCCGCTTATGGAGATTCTTGCGTCGTTGCTTTGCGGCTTGCGTAGAGAACGTAACCAAACGTGATCGCAGAACACGACCAGATCGCTGTTATTTCATGTCGTCTGTTGATTATCGATCTACAGCGTACACCAGGCGTGTGTCACGTGGTGTCGCGTGATGTTGGAATCTGAGCGTCGCTTGTTTAATTGTTGGCACCCACGTCCACACCCGTGATATTTACTCCCTCTGAAATACTGGTTAATCTCTCTCTTTGTCTTTTGAAATTTTTTGACTTTTTCTCATTTAGGATCGTGAACGTTCATACGTGAATATTTCTTCTTATGGCAATTCATTTGAAAACGAAAAGCATTCCTGGAAATAAGTGCACTTAGAACACTTCGGCGAGAGTCGTTGAAGTTTTGAACTCCTGATCTGATGCTGAAGAAACAAATAAACGTAGAAAACGCACAATCACGGATGTTTGCTCAAGGATGTGTGTTGTGTGCTTAGCAAACTCCATCTTGATACATCAAGCAGCTCTCTGGAGAATTTTTTTTTTCCCCCTTAGGAATTGTCCAGATTAAACATAGGGTTAAATAAAGGATCATTTTACAGTCCCCTCTGAAACTATTGGACCGGCAAGGCCAATACATTTCTTTTTGCTGTAGACTGAAGACATTTTGGTTTGAGATCAAAAGACGAATATGAAGAGAAGGGAGAGTAGAATTTCATCTTTTATTTCCTGGTATTTATATGTAAGCGTGTGAAACGACACAGAACATGGCACATTTTGTATCAGACCACCCAATTTATAGGGTTAGGGTTATTATAATTCACAAAAGAATTTGCCGCAAAAGTTCTGGAACCAAGATGAACCTCTACCAAAGTGATGGAAAGTCCAAAGTGTGGAGAAAGAAAGGATCTGCTCATGATCCAGAACATACAAGCTGATCTGTGGAACATGGTGGAGGTAGCGTCATGGCTTGGGCTTGCACGGCTGCTTCTGGAACATTCTCACTAATCTTTATTGATGATGAACTCATCAATCATCAATGTGTGTTGAATGTGTGTTCTTTTAACACACGTCGAAAGCTGAAATCCTAAACTCTCGTCTCATCTCCATCTTTTAATCTCAAACCCAAATGTCTTCAGCGTACAGCACAAACTAATGAATGGGCCTCGCCGTTCCAGTAGTTTCGGACTGGACTCTCTTTGCATTTTCAGTCCGGGTCCTGTTATTCCAGCAGAGTATTTCATCGCCAGATGGCTTTTCAGGTTTCCTTTAAAGGTGCTTGGCCCTGGGATCGCCCACATTTTTGCTCTCTCCAGCAGCATCAAACCGTCAAAAATACCTAAACCTGTTTTGAGGCACGTCAGAGTCTGGTAAAGAGCAAAAATGGGGCGTGTCCGGTTAGGACTGGTTTGGGGAAACTGATAGCAGCCTCACGAGTAGTGTATTAGTGATATTTATTATAAATATGCAGCGGTTTTATTTAGATCTATTCCGAGGGAGAACTCCCCACGCACATTGCTTCAATAATTGTCTAAATATCACGTGACTAAGTGCTAAAATACAACAAGGACACCTGGTATAAAAGCAGAGACTCCTGATTATTTGCTTCTGTAAGTGTTCTGTAAGGAATAAAACTGTCCCCACCATGAAGTCGATTATTTTCCCATAACAGCCCGTCCCACCGTGTTTTATTCCTTTTATACCGCCGCAATATTACAACGATTAACATTTTAAGTATATATTTATTAACGAATGACACTTTGTACTTTTTATCCACTCGTACCTAAATTTAATATCATGGACCGAAGGCTTTCCAGCGCCTGGAACTTTCAAGTCCATCTGAAGGAGCTGTTACTATGGAAACGCCAACGTATTAGAACGAGCGCATTAATATTAAGTTAAACCTGCACTACTGTTAATTAATCACCCCTCACCTCAACCTACTTTCTTTCTTTCTTTCTTTCTTTCTTTATTTATTTTATTACTGCTTTTTTATTATTATTTTTTATTTTATTTTTTTTATACCTTTTCAAATTTATGATTCAATTATGAGAACGGTAGTGTTTATATTTTTGATAAATGTAATAAAATTGTAAAACAATTAATATATTTCTATATTTGATTTTTTTTTTTTTTTTATTTATTATTCCGTATGTAGTTTTGGTAGTTATTTGGTCAACAGAGAATAAAACAGCAACAACAAAAAATAAACTACACATCAGAAAATGATGCACATCATTATAATTATTTGTGAAAAGGCATTACAGTCAGTAGCACTGTTTATAAAGCATTCATAATTTGTTCAAAGAATGCATTATAAGTAGCGCGTCTAACCTGACCTATCGCCATTATATCTTCTCATCATGCAGGGGGGCTTGGTGATGTCACGTGTTATGAGCACTACTTATTTATAACGCCTCATGTTAGATCTGTAATGTTTAATAAAGGTAGCTATAGAGTGCTCTACAATATACATTTCTATAAATGATTATAGCAACGTGTATAATGCCTTAGGAATGACCAATCAGATTTGAGGAATCACCAGCGCTGTGGAATTCAGTTATATAAATATTATCGATTATTTTTGTCGTCACGTTGTGAAGGTTAGAGGTTGTTCTGTTCAGAAGGTACATGCGTTTTTTGTTGTTGTTGTTGTTGTTTTTTTAAACAAGTCGTAAGGACGTTTAAGAGCTGAAAGCCGCCCTGTCGTGTTTTACAGATGAGGCTGCAGAGTGAACTTACACAAAAGACCTCCGATATTAACCGCCTGAAAGGTAAGACACGAGTAAGAACAAAAGAAAAAGAAAGATGTTAGGTTTCAGGAAGCTGTTCTAATGAAGTTTTATTCATACGTACTCGCCGTCCGCTTTATTAGGAACTCCCGTACACCAACACAGCAGTCTAGCACAACTGTGTAGTTTGGGTGAGTCTGTCCCCATGATACTTTAGCCCTGTTCTTGGCTGAAAGCAGCAGAACCTGGTGTGGTGATCTGCTTCTGTAGCCCATCCACCTCAAGGTTCCATGTTTCGTGCTTGCTGAGATGCTTTTCAGCTCACCACGGTCGTAAAGAGTGATTACTTGAGTTACTATGTCCTTCCTGGCAGCTCGAAACAGTCCGACCTCTCAAGACGTTTCCACCCACAGATCGTCGCTCACGCTGCGTTTCTCTGTGTAAACTCTAGAGCAGGGGCGTCCAATCTTATCCGGAGACGGACGGTATGGGTGCAGATTTTCCTTCCAACCAAGCAGGAGCCACACCTGAGTCGAAGAATTTAACGATAGGTTTTATCGTGCGTCGGCCGATTTAGATAACGGCATGAACGTACAGGTGTTCCTAATAATGTGGACGTTGAGTGTATAAATAAAATGGCATTCTTATTATCGACTGCTGTGACCGTTTGGCATCTCAAATACTTAACTGAACACACATCAGTGTAATAATCAAGAATAAAAACTGTGAGATTTTATTTACGTTTCTTCCACGAAACTATTAATAGCATTTTTAATTTGTTTATTTACTAGCTTAATATGCAATTTTTTAATATATATATTTTATGCAAAATACAATTCTGTTGCAATTAATTAGTTTAATATTCTTGCATATTTTTGCATGTTTAATTAGTTTGATTAATTTAATTAAATCTTTTCATGTCGCAGGACGTTAATGTTGGATTGTACATTTGTCTAATTTCTTTCTCTGCGTTCTTCCATGAAGCAGTTTGTGACGTGTGTGTGTGTGTGTGTGTGTGTGTGTGTGTGTGTGTGTACAGAGCAGGTGAAGGAGATGAGGGATGAGATTATTAGGCAGGAGGAGCAGCTGAGGGAGGTGAAGAAGAACAACACTAACCTTGAGAGGAAGATGGAGTATGAGAGGTGAGTGGAGTGGGAGAACATGATTTTTTTTAAAAAACGTAATAACGAATTCACACACCTTTACCCTGCTTAAAAGTTTACCCCCCCCCCAAAAAATCTCAGTCTGTGTCTGTATCCAATGAAAATGTAACAACACAGATGCATATAGTAAATGATTACTCAAATGATTACTTACGTTAGCTTTATAAGATGCAGCTTTTTATTTCTTAATGAACAAGCTCCTGTCTCCAGTGCTGTGTGTGTGTGTGTGTGTGTGTGTGTGTGTGTGTGTGTGTTTTTGTCTTTTTCCTGCAATGAGTGTTTACTCAATGTACGGTAAATTTTGTGTGTGTACCGTAGCCTGCAGTGTGGCCGTCAGATAGCGCAGCTTAAAGACGAGTACGAGGAGAGCAAGAAGCTTCTGGAAGAGAAAGCTACCAAATTAAAAAAGGTAAAAACCCACGCATCCCTTATCTCTGTCGTGAACTTGTATTTCAGTCGGTGTGGACGCTTCAGACGTCTTTACCGACCTGCTGGAGAGACTAAAGGGTTATTAATGTGAGAACGAACACCATTCCTGCTTTGTGAGTGTGATTTGTTGGAGAAGTTGTGATAATGGTGGTTTTGTTTGTAACTTTATTTATATTCATTTTAGCAACACAAAATATCTCGCAGTGCAAATCAGGTTCATTGTTACAATGTACGGACTTTGAGCTGTTTGCTTAAATCAAACAAAGGTAATTGAAGTAGTTCGACACGACGAACGCTTCAAGCGGTTTCGCCAAATTCAACTGAAAATGCAACGTGTAATGACTTCTCCAGTTTCATAATGATTCAACCCCCTGAATAGAATCCCTCACAACAGGACAAATATGCAGAACAGGTGTCAGCTCTAGCACAATCGAGGGCGTGATTAGTTGCACCAGGTGTACATGAAATACCTGTACTGGCTAGGGGCAGAAACACACATTATTTGTGTAAGACTTGGTGAGACATTTCGGAGAATGTCTCATCGTGGATGCTTGGTAGTTTGCCCTTTTGCGGTGTCGGTACAGGGCGTCACTTGTCGAGGGCATGGATAGTTCTGGCAAAGCTGACGATGCCACGCAGAATGCTTCGTATCTTGCATCG
This sequence comes from Ictalurus furcatus, assembly GCF_023375685.1. Classification (NCBI taxonomy): domain Eukaryota; kingdom Metazoa; phylum Chordata; class Actinopteri; order Siluriformes; family Ictaluridae; genus Ictalurus; species Ictalurus furcatus. Next base: position 16,921,399 of record NC_071281.1, read on the forward strand.
TTCACATTTTCGGCACAGGACTGGCCATACAGGTCGCACACGCATTTGCAAAGTAGTTCAAAGGTAGACTGGTCCAGGTTAAAACTGATGCCCAGATTTGGTAAATGCAGTCAGCAAGCAACAGAAAATGCCTCTCTTTTGCCTTTGACATAAATGGCGCTTGTAGAGTCACACCCTGAGAAGGTATGGCTCCCAATAAGTGCCAGGATCTGATGACGCCTTAGCGAAGTCAATGATCCTTGTTTTTGTTGCCAACCCCCATGGAAAAAATACAACCTACGTGGTAAATCTGGCTGCGGACTTGAAGCAATCACTGCCACATCAGTGTCAGGGTTCTTGACGATTACAGTTTGATGTTCCTGTGCAGCATGTTGTGGATGTAAAAACACCCTGGTCTTCAACAGATCTTCAACAGCATTGAGAGTTTGTAAACCCTCCGTTAGTCACGCAGTGACTCCGGTCTCCATGTGCTACGTACAAGCTTAAGTCCTTGCCCAAAGCGGTAAGATCAGCATCTCGCCACACAACGTAGAGGAATTCTGCCAGTTCCCCTTTGTTTGTTCCCCCATCGTGTTTGGAAAGCTTGACTATGTACTGCAGTATGGTCTCGGCGAGCTCTCCGAACGTACTTTGTATGGACCGAACGGCTTGAACGACTACCATGCCGTCGAAGAGAATGGCTCCATCTGACGGAACTTTGTCAACTAAACAGTCAACCTTTTGGTTTCTAATAAATCCATAAGAGCTGATTTTGTTTGTTTTAGCAATTGAACCATCAGCACTGGATAAAGGATACGACACGGTTCCCAAGGAGTAGGACAGAATTTCCCACAGGTCTGTCGTTTTACTTTGACCTCTGACGAGTAGTCTGGAGAACAGCTTCTTGTCGGCACGCAGAATCACTTCCTTGCCTGCTGCAGATTTCTTCTTTGTTTTTGCTTGGTCACTGGAGGTCTTTTGATGGGAGCAAATAAGTCAACTGATGGTGATAACAGTCTTCGCTTCATGAACTCTCTGACGGCGTTTTCCCCCTTTTCCGGAGCTGTGAGCAAATCCTCCGTGACTTCTTCAGCTGCAACTGTCCCAGAGCTACGACACAATGCCGTCTTGGTGTGCGTCAAAAGGATTCAGTATGGAATCTAGGATGGAAACTGTTCTGGTCACAGCCTTTTCGTCAGCTTGAATTCGTGCGCTGTCAAGGTCTTTTTCGGTGCCTCATATCAGGAGATTTACCTGCCGTTGCCTCACATTGTCCTGCTATGGCAGGCCTTTCATGTTGCGACAACATCCAGCGATATACTGCAGCTCGATTCTGTGTTAAACCTGTCCAACCACCCTTTGTCTTGGAATTGGTTGCATGTTTGCTCAATGGCCTGTTCACAAGCAATCAAGGCAAATCCATGGATATGGACATCGGACAGTCCACTAGCCTTTAACACTGATGACCACTGATCGCTCCGTTGACGGATCCTGAGGTGACAACTTCGGCCTCGATGACTATGACTTGCAGTCCTGTATCTCCAAACCGTGTTTCCTATGCATGTGTGAAACTGGCCTAGTCTAATCGCTATACGCTGAGTAAAGTCATCGTTTTTCCAGTGGATTTGCTGAGCTTTGGCATACATAACTTGTCCAGAAACTAACATTATATGGTCCAGTACTAGCCGATCAGCACTTGTGTTTACTGTTGTCGTCTGTCGGTGAAGCCTCAGTGACTGGAAGATAATACAGTGCTGACTTCTGCAGAGTGCAATCACCTTGAAGCAGTGTATGGAAACCTGTCCAGCTTGGGATTTTTCATCTTTCAGCATCTTTACAAAGATATGGCAGTTCAGTTTGTGCAGCAGACGCGGTGTTCGGTTTGTATGTATCCGCATGTAATTGAATACATTCGTGATGAAACGAGTTCTGTGGTCCTTGTCTTTTAGACTGATGGTATTGTTCTATGCGAGGGGCTGCTTTGAATGAGGAAACTCCCTTCTGTGGTGGTTGTCTTGTTTGTTTTGTTGTTGAGACAGGTTCAACTACAGAACTTTGCAGCATAATCCCATTTGTGTGGTGCGTTACAGTAGTTCCACGACGTGACGGTGTCTCCTCTCCAAAGTCAACACTGTCCTACACAAGTATAATAGGAACTTTCTTTTGAGAATCACTTTGGTATTTTGTCTCTGCTCTCTACTAGTTGAACTTGGGCAAGGCTCGTGTCTAGACCAGGGGTGTCCAATCTTATCCTCAAAGGGCCGGTGCAGGTGCAGGTTTTCATTCCAACCGAGCAGAAACGTCACCTGGTTCCACCTGTTTATTCAGTTGAGCTTGGCTTTCAGTAGACACGTGTGTGGCTTCTGCTTGGTCGGAATGAAAACCTGTAACCACACCGGCCCTTTCCGGATAAGTTTGGACACCCCTGGTCTAGACTGACGACTGTGTCCCATGATGCACTGGGAGAGTCACATAGAAGCATCTTTAATATCAGTGCCACACTATAGGGTGTCCTCTGTAGTATCGATAAAGCTTGACCATTGAAGTCGGTCTTTGCGGACCGGCTGTTGTACTCGGCGTGTGTTCAGTCACTTTGGCTGGTTACCTCAGCTGACTCTCGGGTTTCTGTACCTGATGGATGAGGTAGCCTGTCTGTATATCAGCTTATCTGCATACAGCGTCTCAACAAAAACCGTCTCACAGATGTTGCGCTTGTTGGGAGTGAAACACCAGCTGGGGGAAAATCACGGTTCAACCTCCTCTTCAATTCATCCTGCCTGAAACATAGAGATGCAGTGAACGGTATGTTCTTTCCAAAGCTGCCAAAGAAACTCATGGTATTTAAATTACCTGTAGTTTGAAGCGTCAAGATCTTTCTGTTCTTTCACGAGATTTAAAATGATCCTCCTTAGCTGCGTCAGAAGATCTCGTAGCTGGCATCGAAGGTTGGCTCATTTCTGAAAAGAAAACGCATTAAAAAACGGGAAAGATATATTATTTTATGAGGCGTAACTATTTCACAATTGACCAAGCGATTTGAGAAGATTCGGTAATAAATTATTTGTAGTTTCTTCCCGAACCTCTACACACTGAGGTTGAATTACATATTGAATTACTGTGCCAAGAGTTGTGTAGTCAAGACCGTCGTGTTTACAGACAAACCGACAATATCCAGACTGTATATTATAGATGTAGAAGGTCAATGCTTTTACTTTTGGAAAGCCTCATCACTCGCCGTTAAAATACGATTCCGCGAGGAAAGAACTATTGCTGACTTTAAAAATAAATAAATAAATAAATAAATTGCAGGATTTCACATGGAGCGCTTTTTATTTTCTCGCTCAAAACCAATAGATTGATTTTTATTGGAATGAAAATAATTTAGTGCCCCGTATATACAGGAACGGGATTAAACGAGAAACGGCTTCACCTGACGGTCTGTGAATGACGGCAAAGCACTCGGACAGGACTGAAAATCACTATGGCTGTAATAAATAGGCGGAATATTTATCGTATCGCGTCTCAAATGAACCGAATGAAACGGATCCGTGCGAGGGTTTCCACGGACGTTATTTCGCAATAATACCCCGCTGCTAAAAACTTTACGGGTCGCTTTAAGAGTCGAGATATCGGCATTTCACACTTTTTCGCTGCTGAAACGGTAAAATATATATATATATACGCTCACGCATCATTTTCCAGCTGTTTATCAAAGCGCGTACGCTTGGTGTTCCACTTTGACACTCAATGCCTAACCGGTTTTTGGTGTCGGGCGAGTTTTTGAGACACCTTTTTGGATAAACACTGTTTGAAGTGCAGGGTAAAGCACTTCCTGGTAACGCCTGGTCTTAAAGTAGTGAAAGTCGAGGAGACATTACAAATGTTCCTGTAACTAAAATGATCCTGATAAGGGTTCTGAGCTTTTTTGGAAGAGTTCACGCAGTAGAAACGAGCGCATGTGCGATCGACGTTGCTGTCGTGATGTCGAGGTGCACGTCCTGAGATATTTCTTTACCACCGAGCGACTCTGTTACCCTTTATACCGATAAGTCATTGTGCCAGGGTGGAGCGATACGATTATAATATCGATACGGCGATCAATCATGTCATAATACACTGATCAGATAGCCTTGATGTTTTTGTTTAGTAAAATCTTTTTACTAAACATGCAAATAAAATATCTGATCATCTGTCTTTACTGGGAGCTTATCAGCAAACTGATGTATCGTGATACATATCCGAGAAATGTCTGTGTGTGTCATGATGTCATATTACAATCATATCACCCACGTCTACATTCAACCATGGGACTGTTTAATAGTTCAAATAAAAAAAGCAGATTAACGTGCAGGGGTTTTTATTTATTTATTTATTTATTTATTTATTTAGCTAGAGAACATTTCTGATCTTATTGTAAGTTAATATTTAAGTCATGATTTCACTTTTCCTCTTCTCCCACCTGTAGGAAACGGTGGACGCGCGTAAAGCCGGCACGGTGGTCACTCAGGCTGAGCGCGGTACAGAGGCTGCAGGAGCGCACCACCTAGTGGCCGGACAGCGTCATGACAACCCTGATATAAAAGGTAGAGCTGTGTGTGCTGCTCTAGAGGTCTTTCTCCCCACCTGCTGTTATAGTCGCATAAAAATAGAAAAGAAATGTTACAATCGTACAGTAAACAATGCCATATTGTACTTAATCTATATTCTGAATTTCTAAGTATTTCTCTTGCTCTGTCAATTCAGTTCGAATGAGCTTTATTGGTATGACCGTGTACAGTGTATTGCCAAAGCATTGTTTAGGGCCAAGAATTAAATCTGAGCAGGGAACGAATGATGAGATGAACAAGTGAAGAAAAACAAACAAGACAAAAAGTACAGTCCAAAAAAAGCACATGTGGGTTCATGAGTGCATCTCTCTCTCTTTTTCCCCTCCTCTCTCTCTTTCTTTCCCCGTTTCTTTCCCTTCCTCTCTCTCTGTTTCTGTGTCACTTGCTCCCTCCTGTGTTCCTGTCTGTCTTTCTTGCTCTCTCTCAATCTCTCTCTGTCTGCCTTTTCTGTCTGCCTCTCTCTCTCCTCTCTCTCTCCTCTCTCTCTCAACTCTTGCTCCCTCCTGTCTCTCTCTTTCTCCAACCATGTCCATTTTTTCCTGTCTGTTTCTTTGTCTTTTTCTCTCTGTTGTCTGTCTCTCTCTTTCTTTTTGTCTCTCTCCCTATCTGTTTCTCATTCCTGCTTTTGCTCACTCCCCCCCCCCCCCCCCAACAGATGATTTGGTGAAACCAGGAAGTGATGCTGGAATGCCCGGTATTGAAGACAGTGAAGTGGGAAAGGTAGAGGACATGCAGTTTGGTGAGTATGAACAACGCAGTGGAATCTGATTTTCAACCGCAAAGCCGTTAGTGTCTTCGTTCAGCAATTAATCCCGATTATAGTCCAGTAAAACGCACAGGATAAACTTACAACTTGATCTGAGCGACTCAAGAAAATCAGGCTCGAGGGTTTAGTAATACTGGACAGGAGGAGAGAATTATTTACGACAGGTACAAATAGCAAATAAACAGAGGGAATGTAAAATACTAGTTCATGTTCCCTCAGCCCTGAAAAAGCCAGCCATCACAGCGCAGAACATGGAGCCAGTGGAGCAGGACAAACAGCCTGGAGCTGGAGCTGGAGCTGGTCCTGATGCTGGTCCTGATGCTGGAGCTGATGCTGCTATTGACACTAAAGTAAGAGCAGGAGCTGGTGCTGGAGAAGGACCCGGGTTCGATGCTCCTCGTGGCCTCCCTCTGGACCGTCCCGACCTTCCCCAGGATGGAGGGGCAGCAAAAGGTCTCCCGGAAATCCAGCAGCAGGTTCCCCAGCCGGTCGTAGACAGACCTGTGGCGTTGAATGAAGGCAATAAGGCAGCGGTCCAAGCAGACGAGTTCGGAGAGCAGCAGCGCCAAATGAGAGGTGAGAAACAGGAGGATTTTCCTTAACTGTACGCAAATGAGTTAAAAAAAAAAACAGCCTCATACGATTAGGAAGTATCGAAACACTTAAGTACAAACAGTTCGAGGAAAATAATCCATCAAAAGAATGACTTTTCCTGAAGTGTTTTATTCCTCTTGTATCACAGCCGTTTCTAATGATTACAACTGATTTGAACTTTTTATAAATAAATGTTAAAAAAAAAAAAAAAAAAAAAAAACGTTTCGAGTGCGTGGAGCGTCTGCAGCAGGAGTCTCTGTGGACGAGCGGTTACTATAGAAACGATTCGGAGTTGCGCTACTGTCAGAGCTGCTGTTGTAGAAAATGAATCAACACCTTCTGACCAATCAGAATCCAGAATTCATCGGCTGCGGTATAAGCGTCGGGGAACTCCTCTCCAGTGTCTCCTTTCAGTTCCTGTTCAGCATTAAATAAAATAAAATATACAATAATAAAATAAAATAGCGAGAAGTTTAAAGATTAGCTTTAATATCGAAGTTGATTTGAATATGTAAATTGCCGAGCTGTAAATTGATCCGTCGGTATCCCCACATGCAGATCCTGAAAATCCAGGAGCAGCGCTGCCTCCTCCGCCGAATCCTGCTCATGTTCTGCCCAACCCCATGGACCCTCAGCGAGACGCTGCCCCCGCTGCACCACTCCGACATCGGCAGAGTGAGTATGAGCAGCTCCGTGTGTGTGTGTGTGTGTGTGTGTGTGTCACTGCAAAGACGTGTCGTCACAGCATGTAAAGCCATGCAGAGAAGTCTAAGGTTTTTATTTCACAGGTGTGTGAGTGTGTGTGAGTGGGTGTAGAGCGAGTTCCTCTGGTCCTAAGTAGGAAGAGCACAATGTCAAAGCAGTTAGGACGCTGGTGTGTAGGTGCGCATGCGTGAGAGTTGCTTTCCTGCATCCCTCGTTTCATCCCGCTTTCTCTTTCCTCGTTCCTTATTCTCCTCTTTAAAAACGAACGAGTTATTCGTTCACTCTCACGCCGCCCTCTCTCCTAATCCTGACTGACCTCTCTCTCTCTCTCTCTCTCTCTCTCTCTCTCTCGCTCTCTTTTCCTTTTTCTCTCCTTGTTGTTTCCCCCTCGTTCTTTCTTCTCCGCCCCGCTCAGGCCGCTTCTTTGACGAGAACGAGTCCCCCGTAGATCCGCAGCGCAACTCCAAGCTGGCGGACTACAACGGGGACGACGGCAACGTGGGCGAGTATGAAGCCGACAAGCAGGCCGAGCTGGCCTACAACGAGGAGGAGGACGGCGACGGCGGCGAGGAAGACGCCCAAGGTGAGCCCGGGAGAACAGCCCCGGCTGTCCCTCGCGTCGCTCTTCCTCCTCCGTCCGTCCTCTCCTGTCCCGTCCCCCTCCCTCATGTCCACCATCGCTCATCTACTTAGTCCACGTAGTGCTTTGTTTAGAGTCACATGAGAGAGAGAGAGAGAGAGAGAGAGAGTGTGTGTGTGTGTGTGTGTGTGTGTGTGTGTGTGTGTGTGTGTGTGTGTGTGTGTAAATGCATATACATTATTTCGGTGCTCTTTCAGGGGCACGTTTTTTGTTTTGTTTAAAGTAAATGTACTTGGGATGTGTCCTGAAAGTAAACATTTATTTATTTATTTATTTATTTATTTATTTTAATTCAAGCTTAAGAAAGCGGTCCTGTAAACGGATTAACGATCAAGGACGATGTTACATTCCAACACATCTTAGAACAAAGGTGTCTGGATTACAGCGCAGCGATCAGGTTATTTAGCGTAATGCACGCTGCTGTTCGGATATCTTTTGGGTGTGTGTGTGTGTGTGTGTGTGTGTGTGTGTGCAAAGATAGCTATGACGAGAGGAAATAAAGCTTGTCTGTGTCGTTAGATTAAAATAAAAATCTCTCGAATATATTTATCAGGTTAACAGTCGGCGCTCTTTAACCAAGCGACAGGAAATGAGACGTAACGGATGGAGAAAGAAATTGATTATAGAAAACGGTACATTTAAAAAAAAAAGAAAAAGAAAGAAAATAAAAACGCTTTTCCCGGTGAAACCATGATGGCTGATATTACTCACTCAGTGGGAAATTTTGCTGTGGGAACGTCGAGTATTCCTGGAGGTGGAAAAAATAGCAAAGAGTCAGACGGTATAAGAAAGCGGGAACTCGGAATTACGGCGTTTTTCACCTCTCTGCGTTCGAGTTTGAGTATGTGGATTGATCAACAGCGAATACTTGTATCCGTACGGTATAAATCAATTAAATTCATATAAGAAGTGCTGTTGATGTTCTGAGCGGCCATGTTGACTTAAAGGGGTCGTACGATGCTGTGTGAAGTTTTCTTTTCCTTTAGTGTGTAACGTGTCTGTCTGTGCATGTATGAGATTTGCAGACTTTTAAAGCTCGTAGTCTCCTACAAAGGGATTTATTCTATCGAACAGAGATCACTGCTCCAGACCCGCCCAAAACGCCTCCATCCCAGTCCAGACGCTACTTCTGCAAACGTCTGCGTCACGATTTGAAATATCAGCATGATGCTGATATTTCATCATGCTGAAAAAAAAAGCATGATAAAAAAAAATCATATGCATGATTTTTTTTTAGTTCATTCATTTTTAAAAAAAAAAAACGTATTTTACGTTGTCACTTCAGGACATAAAGTTGTTTCAGTGAAGAAGACGAATTAAAACCGTCCTACGTTAACGTCGTATCTGAAAGGTAAGGGAGTTACAAGATAAAAACTTAAGCAAATAATTCAAACCACGCAACAACGTTCGCATCAGCTGCGAACGCGTCGTCTCGGACGCTCTCCGGCTGCGGGTTCGTCCGTTTTCCGGTGTCTTCGCCCTCTTCCAGACGCGCTCCACATCGGGGCAGGACACATTCTTCTCCGACCGGATCAATAAAGCTGCCGTATGATACGGCGGCACTTGTGTGTCTCACAGGTGCTGCACCTCACTGACTGATCCTCGATGTACACCTGTGTTGAAAACAGCAGTGCATTGAAAAATGGTTCGATACTGAGCCAGAACTTCAGTTGAATCCCGGTCCTCGGTATCGGATTGCTGTATTGTGCACGCTGAGATGCTTTTCTGCTCACCTCTTACTAAATCCTTCCTGGCAGCTCGAACCAATCTGGACATTTTCCTCTGACCTGGCTTCTCGACAAGTCATTTCCACGCACAGAACTGTCGCTCGCAAGATGTTTTTTTGCACCATTCTGTGTAAACTCTAGAGAGGTGTGAGTGTGTGTGTGTGTGTGTGTGTGTGTGTGTGTGTGTGTGTGTGTGTGTGAAAATCCCAGATGATCAGCAGTTTCTGAAATACTCAAACCAGCCCACGTGGTACCAACAACCACGCCACGGTTAAAGTCACAGAGATCAGACTTATTCTTCATTCTGATGTTTGATATGAACACAAGCTCGTGACCCGTATCTGCATGATCTGATGCACTGTGCTGCTGCCACATGATTGGCTGATTTAAATAACTCCAAAAATGTCCAGGTTTACAGGTGTTCCTAATAAAGTGGATGTTACAGTTATGTATATACACACTTCCGGTCAAAAGTTTGTGGACACTCGACTGAAATGTTTCTCACGATGTTAAGAACCTTTTGATCTGAAGGTGTGCGATTAAACGTGTGAAATCGGTGTCGTAGACACAAATATAACCGTGCCGACGTACTCGTTTCTTTCATTAGAAAAACTAACATTTTATTTACAAAAATCTTTTTTTAAACGGACGACCCGGAGCGAAATATTCAGGAAAGCAGGTGATAAGAGTCCGGCGTCGGCGTGAACTCCTTTAATACTGTTTAAAAAGCATCTCGGGGAAATTCCTCAAGAAATCGGGTGAGAAAACACGTCTACTTTGAAGATGCTAAAATACTAAATTATTTAGATTTATCGTGAATTTTTTTTATCACGACATAATTCCCATAGTTCCATTTGGGTTACTCCAGAGTTTTGATGACTTTATTATTATTCTAAAATGTGGGAAATAAATAAATAAAAATAAAGAATGAGTGTGTCTAAACTTTTGACCGGTAGTGTGTATATACATGTTTTTCAGTGACCTGCAATAGGTGTGTTTCATTGTTGTCCTGCTTCCCTTCTCTCATGTTCCAGACGACGAAGACCGGGATGCTCCAGGAGACCGCGGCGTGGACTACGGCAAGCGACACCAAGCCATTGACATCCTGTAGCCTCGGTCCGGAGTCTCAGATCGACACGTCATCCATATTCACACGTGCAAGATTGGATTCGTGGGGGGAAAAAAATAATAATAAAAGATAAAGGAGAATTTACTTGAACCTGCTTGTTAGCCGGAGCTGTATTTCAACGTGGCGTGGATACGGACGTTTCCGAACAACTTTTAAGAAGCATTTGGGGTTCTTTGTTTGTTTGTTTTTGGGTTTTTTTTTTTTTTTTTTAATCACTGACTTGAAATGAATTTAAAACTATGTGAAGGACGTGTAAAATGACTAATGTGCACATGTGTATATATTTAATATGTACATTAGAAAGTTGTTTTGTTCTTTTTTCCTGTTAAACAGATTGTTTTTTTTTTTCTCTCAAGTCTAAAGCAGGCTTTTCGACACGCGTGCCTGCTGACGAGTTTATTTTTTTTGCATTTTAGTTTATTATTTACATTTTCTTTTAATGACTAATTTAAGCTGACGGTTCCCGTCCCGCTGTCGTGGCAGCGGTTCTAGTGAAAGGACCTGAACTCGCATCAGAACGAGATCATTACAGAGGATACGGTTTCTATCTTCTTTTTTTTTCCCCTCCCGAACGCTGACGTTTCGTTTTTCAGAAACGCTGCATGGGGAAATTTCCTCTTATTTTTTTTTCCCCCTCCCTTTCTTCTTTCTTCATTCTTCCTTGCTTTGAGACACATGGACAATAAATTGTACAGGACTCTCACAAGTCATTTGAAATTAATATACAGTGACTCAACAGGTGAATATTTTTTTTTTTTTTTTTTTTTTTTTGGAAGGATTTATTTAATTTTTTGCATGTGAGTAATTGGATATTAGCCTCCAGAACTACAGAAATACAAAAAGCAATACACTGTACCACAGCAGAGCGAGAGCGACACAGCTTCCTGTTTGCCTGCCAAATATGGGCGATATCGATGATTGATGTACATATTTGTGCCACCGATCCTGCTGAATTCTGTAGAAAACCTCGGTGTCCTGTAGCCCCCGGACTTCTAACTCTTGTGCTTTTCTTAAAGGAGCGAAACCTAGGACGTTAGCATTCTGAATGTATTTTAATAACTACGATTGTTCTGAGTTTTCCCACGTGGATCTGGATCTTAAAACGTATATAAAACATCGTTACGTTTCTGTACGAAGTTAAACTGTTTATTCCACCTGTCCAAAGAGCAGAGTTGTATTAGACGAGAACTTTTTTGCCATCACTGTGACGCGACTCGGTAGTACTGTACGTGTAGATATATGCTCAACACAGCTTGAAGAAGCTCTTTGCTTGCAGTATAACTAGATATTAAATATAGAAGGATTTTTTTCGGGGAGGGGGGGATAATTTGGAAATAAATTATGCGAGTTCTGCAGAAATAAAACAAGGTTCACAAATTGATCAGTTCATTTATGTTCATTTGTGGATTTCTGAAACTGTTTCTCAAACCCCGTGTGGAAAAACAGTCCATGTGTGTGTTTTACATGAGCCAGTCAGGCCGCTAGATAACCTTTGCAAGGTTCGGCCAATCAGGTAACAGCAGACATGTACTTTCACTGGGTCTGTATCAACCAATCAGGTTGAGAGACAGCCTTTGCGATTCTCAGCCAATCAGGTTTCAAGACAACAGATAGTTACTCTGAACAATTGCAGCAGAAGTGTTCTCAACCAATCAGCTTAACGTTCATAAGAACTTCAGGTCGGATTGCGAGGTCCTCCTTCGGACTGATTCTGCTGTCCGTGTGTTTGAGATTTGGAATTTAGCGTACTTCAGATTGCTTATATTAATATCCTGCCAGTTTACTGCTATCAGGAAAGCTGATTTTATTTTATTTTTTTATAAAATACTGAGACAATAAGTGGTCCAAGAATACCGCCAAGTGCTTAAAATGGATGGACTTGTTTTATTTTTGTGGAAGTCATGATATTTATTTGCAAATTATGCAACAAAAACAGCCCCATAAAGTAAAAGTAAAGTAAAACTTCTCTACTTAACCACCATTTTGGAACCCGGAGAAATGAATGTTATGTTTAAAAAATATATATTTACTGATTTCTTCGTCTACAGATTCATATGATAAAGGAATGTCCATCCAAAAAGTCATTTCTCAAAAGCTTTATGTACTACATTGCAATTTTTCATGCAACCTCTATAAAAACAAAAAAACCCTGTCCCACTGTTTTCCTGTGACTGGTATCTTTCCTGATGGATGGATGAAGGGGAGCTTTGAAAGTTGCATGGATGAATGAATGGGTTGGAGCTGTAAAAGATGGATGAAATGATGCATTTATGGGACCTGGATGGATGAAGACTGTAAAAGGAACAAAAGGACAGCAGCTGTAATAGTGGGATAGATGACTAGATGGATGGGAGCTGGATAAGTTGTATAAATGGATATGTGGAAGCTGTATTAGTTGCATCAATAGATACATGGATGGGAGCTGTATATGTTGGATAGATGAACGGCTGGAAGCTATAAACGTTGGATCGATGGATGAATGAATGGCTACAAGCTGTATATGTTCAATGGATTGATAGATGGATGAATGGCTGGAAGGTGTATAAGTTGGGTAGATGGCTGGATGGAAGCTGTTTAAGATGTATAGATGGATGGATGAATGGCTGCATGGATGAATGGCTGGATGCTGTATAAGTTGGATGGATAGATGTCTGGATGGAAGCTGTATAAGTTGGATGGATGGATGGATGGAAGCTATATAAGATGGATGGAAGGTGTGATGGCTGGATGGATGGAGGGAAGCTGTATAAGATGGATGTCAGGATGGAAGCTGTATAAGTTGGATGGATGGATGGATGGATGGATGGAAGGTGTGATGGATGGATGGATGGAGGGAAGCTGTATAAGATGGATGTCTGGATGGAAGCTGTATAAGTTGGATGGATGGATGGATGGAAGCTATATAAGATGGATGGATGGAAGGTGTGATGGATGGATGGATGGATGGAGGGAAGCTGTATAAGATGGATAGATGGAAGCTGTATAAGATGGATGGATGGATGGATGGATGGAAGGTGTGATGGATGGATGGAGGGAAGCTGTATAAGATGGATAGATGGAAGGTGTATAAGATGGATGGGTGAAGGGAAGCTGTATATTTTGGATAAATAAATGGAATCAGGGGATGGATGAAAGGACCAGTATGTATCAGTTAAATAGTTAGATAAATGTATAGTAACTGAAAGCTGAACGAATTATAAACCTGATAAATTTGTCATCTGTGTGACAGTTCGAGACTCTCTCTCTCTCTCTCGCTCTCCTTTAAACGTTGACATTATTTTGCACAGCTGTTCGCATGCTCTGTGATATAAAGTGTCGAGAACATGAAGCTAATGTTGCTGAATTCATTTCAGGTCACGGATGAGAACCTATAAGAGTACAGAAGCAAGTTTCTTCTCTTCGAATGAACGGTGAAATATCGGTGTGTTTTGAAACCAACGCTGAGAGGAGCTCTACATTTTGTATGGCGGAAAGCGAGAGAAGTGCACGTGCGCATGCGCAGACTGCTCTTTCCTTCATCCGGGTATCTTACAGTCCGCTGTGTGGCTAAGGAGGCGGGAAATGGCGACTAGTGGTGCAGTGAATAAAACCTAATTTAATAACAGCAAAACACAGGAAACCGGCTATAAATTTAAAAAACCCGGGGACTAGGATTGTCTCTGCGCCCGTCATCAAGACCCAGACATCATCCAGGGGCTGGTTTACGGGCTTTAACAGTAAGTTTGTCGCGTTTTTTCAGTAATTTCCTGATGTCCTGGCGGCTGTGATGGTGCTGGTGGTAACCGGCTTGTGGCTGTTTTTAAATACACATTTTATTATCATTTGCATTCATATTGTTCAGGGGAAATAGTTTTGCACATCAGGGTTATGTAATATAACTTATCTAAACTATAAATTACCCAATAAAGCAGCTGAGCACTGATCTTGGACTACAAATGTTTTAAATTGTTTACCTTTATTAAACTGTCTATTAGAGAAGGTCTATTAAATATTCCTTACTCATTATATAATATATATTTTTTTTATGACTAAGAATATATTATTGAAATTAGGTGCTACAGATTGTTAGGTGTCAAACTGGTTAATTTCTACTAAAGAAATATGTTTAAGTTTGGGATATTTTATTAACTCACTAAACCATTGTGGCTTTAAAGGTGCAATACGTGTTTTTTTTTTATTTCTTATTTGTGCAAATAACTTCGAAGAATTGTAGAACATGGTGCATAAAACAATGGATTCAGGTGGAGTAGCAAAAGTGTACCGAGTGGCTGAGAAAACCCGACTGGAAAACTGAAGTCCGGGCCGGAATGTATGTTTGTGTTTTGATGCGCCTCCTGTCAGTCATTTGATGGAGCCGCAGTTTATCCTGGGGGGCGGAGCTTTGTTAAAATGGGCGGGAATGGAAGAGTACGTTCAAGGAGTAAAATCATTTTATTTAAAAATGATATATAATAATAATTAAAATGTTGAATCCACCTAACTATTAGAGATGTATTTTTTTGGAGGGGGAAGGGGGATTTCCCTCACACCTCGGCATTTGTGTTGCTAGGGTCAGTTAGAAAACATCAGGTAAGGTAATGCATTTTTCCTCACAACCAGTGTTACCTAAACGTGACGAGATGTACACCGATCAGCCGTAACATTAAAACCATCTGCCTAATATTGTGTCGGTCCTCCTCTCCTTGTTCCGCAAAAACAGTTCTGACCCGTCGAGGCAGGGACTCCACGAGACCTCTGAAGGTGTCCTGTGGTATCTGGCGCCAAGACGTAAGCAGCAGATCCTTTACGTCCTGTAAGTCGCGATGTGGGGACTCCGTGGATCGGACTTGTTTGTCCAGACGCTCGATCGATTTGAGATCTGGGGAATTTGGAGAATTTCTGTTTCATGTTCCTCAAACCGTTCCTGAACAATTATTGCAGTGTGTCAGGGCGCATTATCCTGCTGAAAGCGTCCACTGACGTTAGGGAATACCGTTGCCATGAAGGAGTGTACTTGGTCTACAACGATGTTTAAGTAGGTGGGACGTCTCAAAGTAACATCCACATGAATGTCAGGACCCAAGGTTTCTCAGCAGAACATTACCCAGAGCATCACACTACCTCCACCAGCTCGCCTTCTTCCCATAGTGCATCCTGGTGCCATCTCTTCCCCAGATAAGCCACACACACACACACACCCGGCTATCCACGTGATTCATCAGACCAGGCCACCTTCTTCCATCGCTCCATGGTCCAGTTCTGATGCTCACGTACTTCTAACACATCAACTTCGAGAACTAATAAATATATCCCACCTCTCGACAGGAACCACCGTAACGCTATAATCAACCTTACTCGCTTCATCTGTCAGTGCTTTTACTGTTATGGCTGATCGGTGTATATTTTTCATCTAGACCACATTTTTCCCATATCTATCTGGATTCTTGTACATCTCAAGACGTCAGAAGTGAAGTCTAGTATACAGATCGTAACGTAAACGCTTCATTTAACATCCAGTGAAGTTTGAATGAAAAAAAAAACAGCACCGCCTATTTAATAAACAATACATTTATTTATTTTTTTTAACTGTAAAGCTCGGAAAACCCCTACAGCATACGTGGGTGTGGCCTAATATTTTAATGAGCACACTTGATTGACAGTTAAAGTATTTTATTTTTATGCTGTAAATCACAAACCTATGAACTTTTATTAAACATTTTGAAGTATAATTTCTGTGTAGCGCCGTTCTGATGGTGTTCGTTGTTTTGTTTTATTTTTTTTTCTAGACTAGCACAGTGGTCTGGTGTTAATTTACTCATCCCCGCCTGTTTCCCGCCTCCCTTTCCAGATACAATGCCGTTTTGTTTTTATTTAATTTATACATTTTTTTCAGGAAGGCTTCGGTTCTGTTTCTGCTTTGCGTTCCCCGTGCGATCTGCTCTGTGTTTCTTTTCTTTTCAGTTCCATCTGACGGAAATTACCGCGTCGACATCTGGACACGATAGACGTTCGTGTCTTGTAAAGGTTCACGGTCCGGGTCCCGAGCAACTCGATTCCAGAGTTTGAAATCGTTCCGTCCTTGTTTACGTACACGAGGGTGCGACGGGATCCTGTCGATCTCACCGCTGTCGATTTAAAAAAAAAATAATAAATTCTTCTTCTTCTTCTTCTTCTTCCTCAGTCTTAGATGTGACCGTAAAACAACATGAAGCTGAGAATGCGTGAGGCGTCTCAGCTGCCGAACCCGTCTCGCGTCCGTCGGCGAGCCCGGAAACCCAAACGCAGACGCTCGCTCGGAGGAAAGAGCCTTCTGAAGAACGTCATCCGTCACGACGCGGTGAAGGTAAAAAAAAAATAATAAAAAATAAAAATCCTGTCACGTTTTCCTCTCTCGATACCGAAGCTCACGTTTATTTATTTATTTATTTTTATAAAGATTATCAATACACAGTCTATTCTTCAGAAAGTGCACTAGGATGTAACTTAAGTGGATTTTTTTGTCTTTTGAGAGCACTTTTACTCTCGTCAGTCCGTCTGTCGAATCCGAATCGGCGCGAAATTGATCCGTTTGGTTTGACTCGACTCCAAAGTTTTGCTCGTAGAACACAGAACTGGCCTGAAATAAACGATTAGATGATTATTTAATCATAATAAAAAGCCCTCGGTTTCGCAGCTGGCGTCTACAGAAAACTGCTGAAACCCAAAACGAAAGACGCGGCACATTCGATTCACTTCCTGCGCTCGAGTCGAGTCGATTCTGTTCAGTGAGTCGAATGGCTTTTGTTCTTGGGGTTTCAGGTGGAGCAGAAGAAACAAGGAGGAGCCAAGAGGAATCGCCTGACCTGTGACCTCATCGCCTCGTCCCCTCAAAGCGCCGACGACCGTAGGAAAAGCGTCGGACGCAGGCGCCGCTCCGTCAGCCAGGGTGAGGCGCCGCGTGAAGTCAAGCTCGGTAGATGAATTTACCCAGAAGGCATTGCACTACACACGATTTGTACTTATGTAGAAATGAGGTTCGGATGAGAACAGTCTGTGGTCAGTGAGCTAATACTATCACGGCGCTCTGGAAATCTTTATTTAACCTCATGCAGCTTTCTGTCACATGATCACGATTCCTCTTTTACCTCCAAAAACGCTGACGCGCAGAAACCAGGAACCGTGACGCTCTTAAACAGACCAAGAGCAGCGTGAAGCTGGAGGCTGGAGATGCTTTGGACAGTCCGCCACGAACCACCATGCTGGGAACCGTCTTCTCTCCGGTCTTCAACTACTTCTCCCCGGCCAACCGAGCAGGTGAGGTGTTCACCAGAAGTCCGGACCTTCTCAGGCACGATCAGTGGGGAACTTTTTATATGATGGTTTTTGTCCTGCTGACTTTGCAGCGATATTTGACGCATCCTGAGTTGTTCTGTTTCACGCCTGACCTCAGCAATTCCCATACGTTAGGTTTGGACCTGCCGGGTCAGGCCATGGAGGCGGAGGAGATCATAAAGCAGCTGGACATGGAGCAGGTGGAGGAGATGCCGATGGGCACTGCCACATCATCACCGGGGCAGTGTGCCCCGCCCCACCCCACCGCCATGTCCCCCTACCACAGCCACGCCGAGAGAGGCGAGGAAGACGAGGAAGAGGATGTGGTCACTCGTGTTGATCTGCCTCCTGTCACAGGTACACAATTAAAGCTTCTCCAGGAGCAGTGGGCTTTCCTCTATCTGGCTGTCTCTCTCCTTTTATCTGTCTGTCTGTCTCTCCATCTGTCCGACTGTCCGTCTCTCTCCCTTTATCTGTCTGTTTGTCTCTCTTTATCTGTCTGTCCATCTGTCTCTCTTTATCTGTGTGTCCATAAGTCCGTATGTCTCTCTATCTGTCTGTCCATCCGTCTGTCTCTCTTTCTGTCTGTCTTAATCTGTATGTCTGTCTCTCTTTGTCTGTCCATCTGTCACTCGTTTTCTGTCTGTCTCTCTTTCTGTCTCTCTCCCTTTATCTGTCTGTCTCTCAATTTCTCTCTGTCTCTCTGTCTGTCTCTCTATCTCTCTGTCTGTCTCTCTATCTCTCTGTCTGTCTCTCTATCTCTCTGTCTGTCTCTCTATCTCTCTGTCTGTCTGTCTGTCTATCTCTATCAGTCTCTCTCTATCTGTCTGTCTCTCTTTATCTGTCTGTCTGTACATCTCTTTATCTGTGTGTGTGTGTGTGTGTGTGTGTGTGTGTAGTTGCAGGATATCCTTCAGTCAGTGGTTATGTGGAGGTTCCCGCCTACGTCCCCGACCCGTCATGTGAGGAGGACTGGGAGGTGTTTGACCCGTGAGTAACTGCTGCACTCCGATAGTGATGTCACGCAGACTACGCGCCACGCCTTTGGACTCATTCACGTCCAGAATTTAAGGAGACACGCTGCCTAGAAACAAACACGATGGCTAACTCATGTTAGCGACGAATAAAGTGGGTTCGGTTGTCATGGTAACGTTATTCTGACAGGTTTCGGTTTTACCGTTAAATCAAACGGCACCTCGAACTCGGGTTACTGTTCGTCTGGGGTTTCAGATGTTCTCCCTGAGTCTGTGTGGGGTTCCTCCAGGTTCTCCGGTTCCCCTCCACCTCCTAAAAATGAATCGGTGTGAACGTCTGATTAATTCGAGCAACTTTACTCGCAGTTAGCGATCCAACAACCAGACGTTTTCCTTAAACGAATCGAAAGCCGGAATTTTGCTCAAAATCTGTTATATATCATCACGATCTACGCTTTCGACTGTGCTGAAGGTGTTGGTGTTGCATGTTTGTAGGTATTTCTTCATCAAGCACGTACCTCCACTAACCGAGGAGCAGCTAACTCGTAAACCCGCACTGCCCTTGAAGACACGCAGCACGCCCGAGTTCTCCCTCGTCATAGACCTGGTGAGTGTTAACTACAGCGTTACAGGAACATAATCTTCACTGCGGTGCTGTTAGCGCTGCCGAGTCGAGTATTGTCCTGTAACTTCAGTTCAGTTCAGTCTTATTAACGAACCTCTTGTCCTTGATATCCCAGCGTCTTTTGCGTCCTGTTTCATGGTGTAATTGTTTGTTCGAAGGACGAAACTTTAGTCCATTGCAGTCTGAACGAGCTGGAAGACGCCGCACTGACATTTCCTGTCCTTTTCCAGGATGTTATTTACCAGGTAATGAAACGATCACCGCGCCCAATGTGTCTATAATTAATTAACATAATGTCTCTGAGCTCAGCTAATATTTCATTTTGCGAAATTGAATCTAATTAGGATTAGATTTACAATAATACCGAATTATTATTATTATTATTATTATTATTATTATTATTATTATTATTATTATTATTAAAAATGGGATTTATTTACTCCTTTTGATTTGATTTTATGTGTTCGTTTTAGTTCGTTTACGGCTGTTAGTTTAGATAATAGCCAGTAGAAATTGCAAAATTTGTATTATTAGATCAGAAAAAAAAAAAACTCTTGCATAATGTCCTAACCACTTAATTATTATTATTATTATTATTATTATTATTATTATTATTATATTTCCGTTCAGATACAGTGTTGTGTGACGGTAAAATTCATTCTCTTCAAAGTGCCTTGAAACACCGCAGAGTTATTCGATGTGTTGATGTAATTTCCACTGAAACAGGAAGTCAGGGCAGGACATATCGAGTGGCTCCCCCCCCTTTTGAAATAGCGTTTCGATTGCCTCACAGCCAGGGGTAAGCCGTACTTCACGGTTAGTACCACGCACTCGCCCGAGCAATAACGATGCGTTGGATTCAGCAAGGTGGGTTTTATAACGTCGTGGGTGGGACACTTGACATTCTAGAGAGCGTTTTGATTGGACAGAAGATGTCAGACGAGAAGCTGATGTGCAGGATGATGTCATCAAGACGGTTGATCCGTATCGGGGGTAGAAAGAAATTGTAAAATTTTGAACGTATATCTTCCGAAGTCGAATTTTAACATTGTTTCAGCGCACGAGCTTATAGATAACATTTAATGCGAACGCGTTCAGACTAAAAGCCTCGAAACTTTAAGGAGATTTAAAAAGGTGCTTTCAGTTTGAAAAAGGTTCCACAAGAGGGCGCTGATGCACCACTTTTATGGAGAAGTTTGGGAAAATTACAGGCGATTAAAGAAATAATCTGAAGTACTGGTGCATGATGTACAGCATGTATCATGTATTTCCACATCATGAGGAAGATGAGACTGTCGTGATATCAAGATAACAGCACAGAGAAATATAAATAACTCTCTGGACTCCTTTAAATATCAGTGTTCCCAAGCGCTTTTGTGTACTGTTTCTCTTAGTACTCATATTTCTGTCGTGCTGAAGTGACCTGGTTCTCTCCTTTATCCGCAGGTTTATGTACGGTTGAGGCCGTTCTTTAGAGAATTTCTCCAGCGGATGTCTCAGATTTACGAGGTAGCTCTGTTTTGTTATCTTCCTTCCTCCTTAATTCCACAGCACACAGTGGTACAGCAGTTCAGTGATCAGTAGCTGGGTTTCCATTCAGGTATTTATATGGAGGACCAAACTTGCAGAAATCAAAAATAAATAAACGTAATAATAGGAAAATAAATAAAGGAATAAATGTCGATGAATATAGTTCATTTTTAATTGAATTATTGAAAATTATTTTTGTATTGCTTTTTTTTCCCCCTTCATTTGTTATTTTCTCTGTTTGGTTTTTTATTATTATTCTTCTTTTGAACTTTTATTTGTTTTTTCCATTTATTTATTTGTGTGTTCATTTATTTTTATACTTATTTATTCCCGCATGTATTTATTTACATATTTATTTATTTATACATTTTTTGTTTGCTTATTTTTTCATGTGCAACATGCAAATGAGGAGGCGGTCCTTGCGTAGCTCCAGTGCATCGTTGGTTGAGAGAAGGAAAAAAGATTCATTTAAAAATGACATATATTTGTTTTAACAAGTCATTTATTCCTTTATTTAGTTTCCTATTATTACATTAATTTATCTATCTATTAGAAATTTTGGGGTATCTGTAAAAAAAAAAAAAAAAAAACACTGAATTGAAACACCAGATGCAAATAAAAATCTTGTGCGCTCAATCGAGGCGGATCATTTTTTGTCTTATTTGAGAAGACGACGTGAATAAACTACGACAGAAACACATTTACCGAATAAATTCCTCGATGCGCATCTAAATGTAAATAAATAAATAAATTTAGGTCATGTGAACAAATCACGTGATTGGATCATTGGCTCTGAAAATACCGCGACCTTGTGCCGGTTTCCCCGGAAGTGCCGATCTTGTTCTCTTGAACACGTGGGATGGTTTTATGCGATATTCCAATTTTTCGTACGAGTTCAATTCGCAAACTCGGATGGAAACGCAGCTCGTGCGGGTCAGTGAGAACTGAAACGCCGTCGACGTCCGAGATTACAGTCTTTCGGGTTTTAACTACATGTATAGATTTAGTGGTTTTTCTATCCTTTAAATAAAAGTGTTTAACCGCTTTAAACTGTAAAGCGTACGCGTTGCGTATCAAATAAAACAAAACAAACTTTTAAAACTTTTCTTCTTCTTTTTTTTTTTTTTTTTCTTCCTTCCCTTCCTCAGATCATTCTTTTCACCGCTTCGAAGAAAGTTTACGCAGATAAGCTGCTGAACATTCTCGATCCGAAGAAGCAGTTAGTTCGGTAGGTGGATTTCTCTGGGTTTTTCCCCTTGTTCTTGTTATTTATTTATTTTATTTTCTTCGTTAAACTTTTCTGAAACTTGGCTGGTTTTATGCGGAAGCCCTAAGAGGCCATGCATTATTATTATTATTATTATTATTATTATTATTATTATTATTATTATTTCTTTCTTTCTTGTTTTTTCATGATCACGACTTAATTTTCTTGTGGTCTCGACGTAACAAAAGAGTTTTCTTTTATTTTCTCCTGATAAAACGACTCCGTGAGAAAACGGCGTTTAACCGATAACGAAGTCGGACGGTACATGCCGATAACCGATTAAACAACGCATAACTCTCTCAAAGTAAAAATATCGCTCAGCTTTATTACTCAAATAAACAGTACTGAAAACGTACTGAAAAATAACTTTTTACGCTACCAAGAAACCGGAAAGAACAAACTCCTCAGTCCTGACTGTTTACTCCAAAGCGCTGACACTGGAGACTCCTTCCTTAAATGTTACATGACGCTTTTCTTTCTTAAATAACATAAATAAAGATTAGCGTTTTTTTAAAAAAAAAATTTTTAAACACACAATCAGTCTATCGTTACCAGGAGATGTAGATGACATGAGTCCCTGTGAATGATCCGTTACTATAGAAACGCTAACACGTCCGAACGAGCTCGTTAGTATAAACCTGTAATTACTGTCCGAGCTGCTGCTTTAGAAGATTAACCTACACCTAACCGTGCTGTGCTGTACTGAATATTCATGAACAGTGAATGTTTGCTTATTAATATTCATGATCGTAATGAAAACATGCTGTGAGTTGCAGTTCTACATGTGTGCATTTGATTAATATATATATGTGTGTGTGTGTGTGTGTGTGTGTGTGTGTGTGTGTTATTTCAGGCACAGGTTATTTCGCGAGCATTGTGTCTGTGTCCAGGGGAACTACATCAAAGATCTGAATATCCTCGGGAGAGATCTCTCAAAGACCATTATTATCGACAACTCGCCGCAAGCGTTCGCGTATCAGGTGAGATAACGTTCACAAATAAGCCCCGCCCCCTGAGCGAGCCGACATCACTGTCCGCGATTTAAAGCCAGCCTCTGATCTGATTTATGTTTAAAATGTTAGTAAAAAAAAAAAAAACCATGAAATTTCAGCGTAAGATCATGTTTTTGTTTTTTTTGTGTGTGTGTTAGACTTTTTAATTTAAATTTGCTCTGAACAACGATCTTATCGTAATCTTTCACTGACAATAGATGACCTTAACCAGACGTTCAGGTAAATTGGGCCAATCCGAGATCTTTGTTTACATAATTATGCAAATTAAAAGTGACTTTCAGATATTTGTTTATTACTACAACTTGGGGGAGGTGGTATTTATTTATTTATTTATTCATTTTATCGTTTTTGGATGGAAACTCTGGACAGAAGGCAGACTGTAGGAATCACTCTTGGATGTTTTATTTATTTATTTATTTGTTTGTTTAAATAATACTGCTCAGAAGGTCGTGAGTTCAAACCCCAGCAGTGCCGAGCTGCCATTGTCGGGCCCTTGAGCCAAGGCCCTTAACCTCAATTGCTCAGATGTATGAATGAGATACATGTAAGTCGCTCTGGATAAGGGCGTCTGCCAAATACCGTAAAAAAAAAAAAAACAACTAAATGTTCATGGTTGTGTTTATTAATCACAGCTGTCTAACGGGATCCCGATTGAGAGCTGGTTCGTGGACAAGAACGACAGCGAACTTCTCAAGCTGGTGCCTTTTCTAGAAAAGCTGGTGGAGTTGGTACGTCCCTTACAGCGGGTCTTCTTTATAACGAAGGGAAAAGAGTTCGTGTTAGGACTGTAACATATTGGCTCTATTCTGTGTTCTTTCTTTCTGCCTTTAATTAAATATGAACCCCACCTGTAGAAACGTAGATTAACTTCAACTAAGAATAAGTGAATGAAAGCTGTAAAAGTATTCATATCATATCATAAGCTGGTTACATCAGTCATTTCTGCTCTATAACGGGTGTAATGAACCTCAGGCTTCTACACCATGCAAAATTTACATTCTTAAGGCGACGATTCAATACAATTTCGATTCACAAGGCAAAGAGGAGATATCTTGGACCGTTCGGCCGAGTCTGCTACAATACGATCGAGATTATTAAGGCGACGTTTCGTTGACCGCGATACGATTGCGATTCCTAAAGCAACGGGTCGATATTTCGACGGTACGTCAAATATCGAATCGTTGCTTTACGAATCATAGCAGACTCGGTGGTATCGTGTCATGCGAGTTTCATTTTTAAAGTGCACCTATTATGGTTTTATAAAATGTAGTGTGTTATAGAGCTGTTTGGGAATGTAAAAAGTTTCAAAAATCAAAAAAGCGCACGACAAACGGAGTTATCGACTCCCAAAAGGAGGAACCGAATCTGAACAGCTGAAACGAGTCGTCAGTGATTCCAGACTTTACTTCCTGTACTAACCTACGTAGGTTTGTAACAAAAAGCCCCGCCTCTGGTCTTCATCGGCCGCTCGCCGACAGTGCTAGACCGATCACAACAGACTGGGATATCTGACCAATCAGAGCAGAGTATGCTTTCTGAAAGGAGGAGTTTAGAACGAATCATTTAGAACGAATCATTTAACGAGTTGTTCGTGACACGGGGGCGGGGGAGGCAACGCTACAGTTTAAATGATGAGCACGTTAAAGTGTTTTTAGACCTCGGGTGCGTGTAAATCTATCATATGAGAGCTTTAAAACAAAATTAGGCACGTTTCAAAACCATAATAGGTGCTCTTTAAGGCAATATTTCAGTATTTGGCGATTATATTAAATATACTGCGGTCCGATACGATTTTGAGTCATTATTTTTCAATAATACTCGATGAATCATTGTCCCCTCGATTCAGACGTGTCGATTCTGGTCGCCCGATCGTTACACCCCCGTTACATAGTGTTTGTCATTTTTTGTTTTCCCCTCTCCAGAACGAGGACGTGCGCCCACACGTACGTGAACGCTTTCGTCTGCACGACCTGCTGCCTCCCGACTGAAGCGCGAGTCTCGGGACGTCTGCAGCCGGACACGAGAAATAAAGACTGACGAGGACGACGCGAAACCAGCCTTTCTGTTTTTAAAAAAAAAAAAAAAAGGTTGCGCTTTTTTCTTTTTCTTTTTTTTTTATTTCCTTCCTGCTGTTACAGTTCTGATAGGAGGGAAAAAGAAAGAAGATTGAGTAGGATTTATAAACTCTGGTGGTGTATAGACGTGTACATGAGGCGGTCCTTTCTCCGAGTCTCAGCACTTGGACTGTTTTTGTTTAGTTTTGTTCTGCATGTGCTCGGTCTGTCTTTTCCGTCGCTTCATCCACTGAAGTGAACGTGCACAATGTTCAGAAGTGAAGATCCCGTTTTTATCCTCTTCTTTTTTTTTTTTTATTCGTCCGGTTTTATTAAGAGAAGAAAAAAGCGATTTACTTTTGATTTTATTCTTCAGTTATTCATCTTTAAAGCATGTTATTCAGTCTCTATGTATTATTCAGTACTTCTAGTGCAACAGATAGGAAACGTGTGTAGTTAGGAATGTAAGTCTGGACCAGCCAAACGTTTAAGGGGGGGTTTAAATAATGCACTCGCCGGCCACTTTAATAGGAACACCTGTACCTATACAGTCTATACAGTATACTAGTGTATATGAAGTGTCAGATTCATGTTCTTGGCTGACTCGATGCGGTCTTCTTGTGTTGTAACCCATCCGCCATGAGGTTCGACCTGTTCTGAGATGCTTTTCCACTCACCACGGTTGTAATGAGTGGTTGAGTTATGGAAGCCTTCCTGCCAGCTCAAACCGGTCTAGATCTGGACGTGTTTCTCTCGTCAACCGGGCTTTCCGTCCACAGAACTGCTGCTCGTTGGAAGTTTCTTGGTTTTTTTGCACCATTCTGTGTAGAGACTGTTTTGTGTGTGTGTGTGTGTGTGTGTGTGTGTGTGTGTGTGTGAGAGAAAATCCCAGAAGATCAGCCATTTCTGAAATACTCAAACTCGCCCATCAGGTACAAACCCTGATGTTTGATTGCACGAAGGAGCAGCTGTACAAGTGTTCCTATTAAAGTTGCCAATGACGATGAAATATTTAGCTCCGTTTTCATGGAGGAGGTTACGAGATGTTTTATACGAGTATTCGGACATCTGCACCTTCAACACGTCTTTTTTTAAGTTCGGATTTCAGAGAACTCCACCTGAAGTTCCTTTTTATTATTATTATTATTATTTTTTAGGTTTTTATCAAGTTTTTATTATACTTTTTTTGTTTTTAATATATATTAGATATATCTATTTTTTTAAAATCAGTGTTTATGGTCCGTTATGGTTTAGTATTCATTTGTAAATAAGTGTTTTAATGGAATAGAGCTAAAGTAGCATGACGGTTCATTTTTTAACAATTTTTTTTTTTTTTTTTTTTTTTTTAAAGAAAAGACTTTTGAGCAAACGGAAATCACCCACGCTTCAGGAGCACGTGAGAATGTGAGTCGTAGCAACAACAACATCGAGTCAAGCGATCTAATCGAGCATTTTTAATTTCTCATTTTTTCCATTTGAAACATTCACGCCAATAAAACGAATGTCACTCTAGCTTAACACGCTTACGCAGAATTAGTACACTGAGCAAAAATGTCTGAAAGGTTTAATAATCTCATATCGAGGCTGAGAAATATTTAGTCGAATATATGTCGAAGTTTTTTTTCCTTACTAAGATGTCGTTTTTGCAGTGTTGATGTGCTAGTGTTATTTTTTCTCTTTTTTTCTTTTTCTTTTAAGCACTTTTTTGCTTTTTGCCACCTTCCGTGGTTCTCTGCGGCCTCCAGGGGTCCGTGAAGTATATCCCAGGGGTCTGTGATTTTAAAAAAAAACGAAAGAAAGAAAGTATTATTTTATTACAGTGGTGGAAACCACAACTCGCCATTATTATCAAAGTTATTTTGCCTATAAATAATGTGAGCTGGAATGTAGTGACGTTCTGTATAAAAAAAAATTTAATAATGTGTTTAAATAATGTGCCTAATTTAATTTTGTTTTTATTTCTCTTTTAAAAAAGAAACCGTTAATGAACTGCAAACATTTTAAAATCTCCGGTTTAAATGATGATTTACGGTGCAAGGACCCCTTTCTATTTACAATTTTCTCCCATTTTCCTTGTGGGAATATTAAGGCACTTTAATTAATATATATATAGAAATATCATGTTGCGGAATTTTTAAAAGGAATGATTTTTCCTTTAATTAGAAATCCTAATTAAAATGAAACGCAATACTAAACTTAATATTTGTATTAACTGAAATATGAACCCAGTTGAATCTAAATTTTAATGCGGTAATAAAAACAGAATTCCAGGTTGTAGTTCGTATGGAATTTTCCTACGTGGGCGGTTTGTACGCGTCACTCAGTTTGACCAAGTTTCGTTTTATCTCCGTTATTTTACTGAAAACGTTTCAGCCGTTAAGAGCGTTAGACCGCGTCGTCCGGGTCCCGACGCCTTCGTACGTTTCTGTGTAGGAGAGTGTATTAAAGTTCCTGTTAAAAGTCCATTTCTTGTTTTAAATCCCCTAAATCCGTAGTAGGGGGGGGGAAAGAAAAAAGAATCTTCTGTAAAAATTTGTCGTTTAAATTTGTAATGAATAATTGCAAAGCAATACAGGAGGAGAAGTGATCCCAAGGATCCTGCTCTATTAAAGAAAAGAGAAAAAAAAAGAAAAGAAAGTGTACTATTCTTTCTCATTGAAAGAGTTCACAATCAGTTACATAAAGTATGCAAATGGATTTGCGTGTATTTTATTAACGCGTTGTACAAAACAGCGGTCATTCTTTTCATTTCATTTTTTTTTTCTTGCCCTGCCCTGCATGTGGTGTTGTGTGAGATTTTTGTCCCGATTGCAAAAAAAAAAAAATTTAAAAAAATTTAAATAATAGAATACAGCTGTAAATATTTGCGAGAGGTTTTCAAGCACATAGTACAAGAGACTTATTTTCCATTTTAAAAAAATTAAATAAATTTTAAAAAAAGGCTGCTGCGGAAACCGCTCGGCGAGATGAAGATCACTGACGTGAGGA
The DNA here is from genome assembly GCF_023375685.1 of Ictalurus furcatus. Classification (NCBI taxonomy): domain Eukaryota; kingdom Metazoa; phylum Chordata; class Actinopteri; order Siluriformes; family Ictaluridae; genus Ictalurus; species Ictalurus furcatus. The sequence continues at coordinate 16,949,287 of NC_071281.1, forward strand.
AACTGCGTCTTTGACCTCGAAAGAAATGCCGTTCGTTTTTAAATGGAAATGTGTTTGTTATCTTTGTGTGGTGTTTTTTTTTTTTTCTTTTCTTTTTTCTTTTCTCTCTTTGCTGTGTTACGTGTATGTTTGTATATTTAGTTAACCCTCAACCTGAATTCATGGCTGTTTTTGTGGGAAAGTCTTTAATTAAATTTTAACCATGGCAGTTTTTCTGCAGAAACCAAACTCTTCCAGACATCTTTTTTTTTAATTATTTATTTATTTGGTTAAGTAACACTCAATAAGCTGCATCAATAAGGGTACATCTGTATAAAGAAAGGTGGTGGCGGGGGGGTCATTTAATATCTAACTTTAATTTTATTTCCTGACAAATAACTGTCAGTATCTTATGTATGTAGTTCTGATGTTTTTATTTATTTATTTATTTTTTACATTTTATGTTATTTTTATTTTCTGCCAATTAGCTAAAAATGCCTATTTATTTACTAGCCAAATAACTGTCAGTATCTTACTTTTTATTAATTATATAGATTTGGCATTTTATTAAATTTTATCTCTATCTTTTTAAAAGAATCTCTGCCAAATACTCGTCGGTATCTTACTCCAAATTTTTTATTATTATTATTATTTTACATTATATCTATTTACATATTTTATTTATTTATTGTCTGCCAAATAAATGTCAGTGTCTCACTTTCTAGAAAAAGAAATCCACTTTCTTGGATGGTAATATCTATAATAAACTATGAACAATTTTATTTTTATATATATATATATATATATATTAGTGATTCAATCATGTAGGATTGTAGGACAATCCCAATAAGGTTTCGAACATCTACCAGGTAAGTGATTCACAGACAGGTAACGCAGGTGTTTGTTGTTTGTTTGTTTGTTTTTTTTACTTTAATCTTATAATTCCTGCCTTTTACCGCTGAAAGGAAATCTCCACCCTGAAGCACGCTAAATACGTTAGAATATTTCTGATGTGTTTAGTGATGCAGGTTCTGTGTTTTCCTTATGAAGAGAAGTTCGAGGTTGCGTGTCGTCCTGATGTCCCAGCCATGACGACGTTATCGCTAGTGAAGTTAGCAGATTCACTGATCCCGAACGTAAGGGAAGTCCGACGCGTTTCTCCGTTAGCTTTTAAAAACAAAAGCGCTCGAGTTTTTCTCTTTTCTTTTCTTTTCTTTTCTCATTCACCGCTTTCGAACATGTTAACGAGAAATCCAAGCGTAGATGTGGTGACGTCTCAACACTCGAATCGAAGTCTCAGAATGCGGAGTTGCTCCGAGACTCGGCTGAGCTCGTCAGCGATGGTGGTGTATTGTTGGCGTGGAAGTCTGAGTAGAGTGTACGGATGAGGAGGTGAGAAACCTGCATCGCTCTCTTTAGGTAGCGAGGGCCATTGCTGCCTTTGTGATGCCTTGTAAGCAGCAATGACATCGTTTCCTACCTCGGTACCTTTGATGTGCAAAGTGGGGGCGGAATGGCTGCCAAAAAAAAAAAACCCACGTGTCCTTTTGTTTGCTCTGTCAGAGCACATAAATCTCCTAATAAAAGCTACTTGAACTGCACTTTTACACTTCCAGGCCTGAGTGGCTGTTGGTTCAGTTTTACTTTACTGAACTTTAAACATATATGCGATATTTTGGACTGAAATTGCAGCGTGTAGCGTTATGTTGATGGCTGTAACGTTGACGATCCCCTCTTCGAAATGGCGATTAGCATGGACAGTGTTCGAGATTACACAGATTAGAGTACTGTGTCTGTATATGAACTGATCTAAAACCAATACTGCTATAAAGTCCTTTAAAAGTTGAGAACGGGGAACGTTACACTGTTCTCTCTCTCTTTCTTCTCCCCCCGATGTGTTCATTCCTCAGAACACAGTCTCTCAGACGTTCGCTCCGATGTTCAGGTGTGTTCCGCCTTAAAGCAGGTGTTAATTAATTAATGATCAGCTCTAATAAATTATTCAGAGCCACGATCCGACGCTCCAATCCGTTCGCACATGTTCCTTCCTCTTGTTGGGTTTAATTAGGTTTCTGCTGTGGGTTGGGTTTGATGGAGAGGACACTGGGGGTGTGGGGGGGGGGGGGTATATTAGGAAGTACTTCACGATGCAACACACACTGCTCAGAACAAACTCTGAGGCACAGTTTCAGCTTCACCACCACGGACTTGATGTATCTGTAGCCTGGAGGAGGCTGAATTTATTTTCTGCCCGCCTTATTATTATTATTATTATTATTTATTTATTTATATTAGAAATTGCTTAAATGACCCAACAAAATCATAAATATAAACTTCAGTTTTATGTTTTAATAATTCATTTCAGGAACTATTGATTGTGTGGAAGATGTGTCGCTCAGGATGTTTACTGCTTTTCACAGCCTGCACTTTCCTGGGTAAGTCTGTCTTCATGATCAGTTCTAGTTCCTGAACTGTCTGTCTATCAGTTGCATTATTATAATTAACAAGGACACAATTATTTTTAGTAGTAGTAGTATACAGATCTTGCTGACAAAAACAATAACACAAAATGTTGTTGTTGTTGTTGTTGTTATTATTACCTCCTATTATTATTGTTGTTGTTGTTGTACACAGGGTTGGTCATCGGCGAGCCCACAGTCTTGAAGACCCTCATCACCCGCCGGACCGAGTTCAACTCCAAATCCAGCGAGTCTGAGAAAACCCGAGACGTTCCCGTGGAGAAAATCCACTCTTTGAAAACTGAAGAAACTGATAAGAAGGAGGAGATGAGGGTCAGAACCGGGTTCGGGTCAAACCTTTATCAGTCCCGAAGCAAGAGTAGAACCGGTCTCACCACAGCGCCCCCAGATCTTAACTCTTATCTCAACCTCCTCAGCGGTTTATACCGCACGTCCCAGCCGGTACTGCTGGACGGCTTCCTTCAAGCTCTGGTTTGTCTGTTAGCCAATGGAACACAGTGTGGGTGGCAAGCAGATCTAACCGCAACTCTGGTTTCTAAGTCGAGCGTACCGCTGATGTCCTTCCTGTCATCCATTAAATCTCAGACATGTCCGTTAAACGGCTTTCAGAGGAGTGGAGATCCGGCTGGGGCTCCGCTCACCGCCCTTCACGAGTTGCTGAATGCCACCTTGTCTCTACGGCTTTCCGAGAACTTTTGGACCGAGTGGAACGGTTTTATTGACTTGTACTTGTCTCCGTTGATGTCGGACGTCTCCTGTTTCATGGTGGACTTTCTTCAGTCTTTAGTGGAACTGGTAACAGTCGTGTTGCAGTTAGGCATCGAAGCACCTACGCTGAACCAGAGCCAGAATTGTCCTCAGGGTCAGTAGTTGTTATTGTTCTGATGGTGTTGTTCAACCTTAATCTAACTTTCAATCTTCATTCTCTCAGCTTAAAATGATAAAAGGACAATTTAGCATTAACGTAGGGGAAAATAATTTCGTTTTCTTTGTTGTTGTTTTTTTGTATACAGGAGACCTAAAACAACTTCTACTATGGTGAGTGTCTGCATGTCTCTCATTCAGAAAGGCTTCCTTTGGGGCTCTTTGGATCGTTAATGAAAACTTTTATGACGGACCAAAGGGTGGTGGGCCGTACTGGATCCTTTATTGGGGACTTTAGAGACCCCTACAAATAAAAGTTCCACTTTCAGGAAAAGTTCCAAGTAGAAATCCTTCAGAAATCTACAGTCAGCGGGCATCCAATGAACCCCTAAGGAAACTTTTCTCCTGTTTTTATAGATCAGTCGTTTAGAAGTGGTTTCTGAAACGGATCCAGCCCAAAATCGCTCTGTGAGCGAACTGTGGCGAGTTCTCCCTCTCACGCTGGCTTTGTTCTGTAGGACTGGGCGATATGGCAAAAATATCATATCACGATACTCGAGGACATTTCTACGATGCGCGATACGTTTCACGGGATATAATTTAGCTAACAAACTGTCTGCAAAACAGTAGTAAAATAAACAAAAAAATCCGTTAAGCCGAGTTTGACGATACTTTTCTTTAATGTCTACAAAGACAAATAAGATTAAGTTTTTAAAAAATTATAGTCAAATCAGCAGCATCCATTCAGTACCATTTTAATGTAATTATTAAAAATGAAAACAAAAACAAATCACCGTACCAACGATATCTCAGAAAAGTGTATCGCGTAATCATTTATCACGATATCATATCGATATATCGCCCAGCCCTGTTGCTCTGTACGATCTTTGGCGCGGTTTTCCTCTCGCAAACGAAAGTCTCTCGCGCACTTTGTGAAAGAGTTCGAAAGAATTTGCTTGTGAGTCGAGATGTGACGTGTAGAAATTCTCAAACTGAGGAAACTTCATGGGTCTAGATGGAACTTTTTGTACAGACGTTAAAAAAAATTACACAAATTGAAATGATACACTCCTTGACTATTGTAAATTCTTTTTGCGGTGATTTAAAAAAAATGTTCACGCTTACAATACAATACAACACTGTAACGTCTAAGGAGGTTAGGTTACTAATTCCCGACTGTAAAATGTAACTTCAAGGCCCTTTCACCAAAAAGACAACGCAACTGCATGTAAAGAGATAAACACGTAAAGAAAAATACTGCCAGTAATATTCTTAACATCTGCATTCTGCAGAGGTGGTGATGGTAAAAATGTTATGAACGGTTTGTTTCTTTTTATCCAGGGGCATTAGCCAGAATTTGAGCTGGTCCTTCGGAGATTCAATCCTGAACATGTTCTTGACTCTCGGCGTTCCTCCATGTAGCTATACAGACGCGGCATGTCAAAGCGCGTATGATATCCAGAGCGGTCGCTCCGTCGCGTCTCCGGTGGACGACCCTATAACACGACTGACCTGCAACGAGCGGGATGTTACGCACCTCAATAACACCCTCTGTGCAGAGATTATAGCCAGTAGAGCTCAGGTTCCTGATGCTCTATATTATCTTTGTGAATATCTGAGTACCTTATCCCTCTCTGAATTAACTCTGGTATGGAGAAACACTTGCCACATGATGGAGCTTGTCCTATCACCCCTTTTGGAACCCTGCCCACCCTTACCCTCGGAATCGAGCCAGAGAGTCGCACGGGCGACCCTTAGCCTCAGCCAACTTTTCTGCAACTACGCGAACTGGACGTCGGAGGCCGTCATCGACCCGGGTCTGGTCACTATGTGTAGCGACAACGACCCTGAAGCTTTTCTCGAGGGCGTGTGCAGTAACGTTCCCGTGATGCAAGTTCTCGTCGAGAACCCTAACAACAGCTGGGTTTGGGAGTACTGCACGAACGTGTCCGACAGATACATGATCCGGCAATTTTGCATGTACGAGCTATGGACTCCTCAAATGCTTGACCCTTCTGTTGTGGCACTGTGCTGGAATAATGATCAAGCGAAAATGGAGAAGCTCCTCTGTCAGAGTATGGATTTTTACATCATGATTTTATCCAACATCGAAAATATCTGGATAACGCCCAACTGTACTGAGGTACCTACATCTTCGCCGAACGACATCGCCACTCTCGTATCAGAAATGTGCCGGTACTCGGAGTGGCGCAATTTAATAACAGTCTCGGCAGATCAGATATCCCTGTGCATACAATATGATGAGCCTCGATTTGTTCGAGAGGTCTGTGCTAACACCTCATTCCTCGC
>NC_071281.1:16959919-17017419 GCF_023375685.1 Ictalurus furcatus
TTTTGTGGATGGATGTAAAATAAAGGTTATTTTGGGTTAAGCAAACGCATGAAGTGTGAATGATGGTTGATCAGAGAGAAAACTCTAAATGATGAATGATGTTGTGCATCAATCTGTCCCTTAGATTAAACCTGATTAACAGCACCATCAGCAGTCTGTCACCGGAGCAGCGTCAGGCTTTCGGCTCGTGGTTCAGTCAGTCTCTCAGCGCGGCGAACGTGACAGCAGGCGGCCCGTCCTTCGTAACAGACAGCGGTCACCTGATCGCATACCTGCCGTTCCGCAGCTTCCAGAACCTCTCGCCTGCTCAGGTAACACCCACGCCACCTTTACCGGACACCCGAACCTTCCTGGCTCTGGCCGGAGGTTTATCGCCGGTCAGATGTTTCCTTTTGTGAGCGACAAGTCTGCACGCTCGTCGTCCGTAAGCGTATATACGATCCGTGAATTAAAAATGGATGTGTAGTGGGTGCTCAGAGAGCGAATACAAAGGAAGGTGTTTGGAAACGAATTTCCTGCCAGGATTGAAACGGAACACTATCGGACGTTTTATTGCGCAGGTTTAACGTCTCAGTTTGGTTTCGGTTATTGATCATAATATGAAACCAGTATGTCTTGTTTTGTTTTTTTTTTAAGGTCTTGAACGGTCTGGATGTTCTTCTGAGGAACGATTTGGGAGCTGTGAAGCAGCAGTTCGTAGCTCAGAGTGTCATCGGCGTGTACAAGGACCTCACAGCGGATCAGTTCAGAAGGTTTGCGCATCACGCTCGTTCAGATCATCTGACGCGGGGTTTTTTTTTTTTGTTTTTTTTTTAAAGAGGTCTAGGCAAGAAGAGCAGTCTTTTCACGTGGCGGGTCTGCGCAAATCAGTCCAAAAATACTGGGGGGGGGGGGGGGGGGTAATTGATTGGCTTTCTGAAGAGAATTGGCCTTGTTTAGCCAGCGAGCGTATGTTACATCTTTAATGGTGATTGAATAGCTAGGTGTAAAAGATTAACCACATCATGTACTCACTTTTAATTATAGAAGACTTGCTAGTCAAAGTTATGAAGCTAGCTTGCTAGACGTCTTCGCCAACACTGACACAATAAGGAACAAGGACTCATTCATCTCAATAACGTTTGATTAAAAATCCTTACGTACTTCTTATGTAACTATCTTCTGTGTTGGTGAGGTTCTCATGATTTTGTGCGAGTGAAGTGATATCAACACATTTTAGGTTAGCCACCCTGACATGCCAAGCTAACGTGAGTGACCTGCTGGCGTACGTGGACACCAGCGTGTTCCGGGTGATCCAGGAGAACATCAGGACGTGCGTAACACGGCGCATGAGCGTTCCCAGCGATATGGTGAGGACTGTAAATGAAATAAATGACGCGCATGTGCCGGTTATAGCGGTTATAATTTGTCCCGTGCGTGCTGCGTCTCTCAGATTTCCAGCGTGCTGTTTTTAAACGGGTCCGAGCTCCGGTCTCCTGGCGCTCTCAGTCCTCAGAAGATCTCTCAGCTCGCACCGCTCCTGCCTCTGCTCGGGTCGGACTTTCTGCAGCAGCTCAGCCAATCGCAGCTCGTTCCTGTCTTCAGTGCCCTCACCTCTGTTCCCTTCACACCTACGCAGGTATGGCGTGTATCTGCCTTACACCATGTCGTGCAGTGTGTAATACAGTCAACTGTAAAACTATTAGCACCCCTCGCCAGGAGATTGGCCAAAAGGATCATATAGAACATAGTTTCTCTAATGGAGAAATGCGGAGTTGTGCGTTGGGGTCGAATAAGACCTAAACTGACCTTTGTGGATGCGTACCGCTTCGGTATGTTTGCTGAAATAGAAATGAATGTTTTGGGACATAATGAGCTCCGTAGCAGAAATAGAGCTCCAAAGTCGACTAAAATGGCCGTCCTGATCCCTCCGCCTGTGGTGGTGTTTAAAAGTTACCGGAGAGCTCTTTTTAAGCCGTATAATGCACCAACGCATGTTAGTTGCAGTCTCGCAGGCTCTCCACGAAACGACATGATCACGTGACTACACCGTCACATTTTGGCATCGCGCCACAATGTATCGTTACACCCGTAACGATAATGTTTTAAGCTGAATAGACAGTTTTTGTCACGTATCCAGTCGGTTTTGCTGCAACTCCTTACACAGAAACAGCTGATATACCGTGCACAATATAGTCTTTTAATTGTAACACCTAATTCCAGAAAATGAAGGTTGTACTAGATGTATTAAATCATTTCATGCGATCAAGTAAAATACCCTCATACCCACTGTAACATTTCTGGGTGGATCACTGATGCTGGTTTGCGACTGGTTGACAGCGTGACGAATTCTGCTTTATCCCAAAAACTGGTTGCATCTGCCAGGAGGTTAAGAATCGACTACTTATTGTAGATCTTTCGACAGTTTATGACCCTGAATCTACATCATCTAAATGGTTCCAGAACAAAAAGGGGAGTACAAGAAATGCTCTACTTAGGAAAACTCACACTCCTCTCATTGCTTTCCTCCAGAACATCTAAACGATAAGGAATACATTCCCACTCACCAGCTGTTATAATCTTATATGCGTTCAGGATTTTAAGAGAGGTCAGAGGTCAGAAGAGGGCTGTTAAGGGTCAAGACCTGAGGGCATATAAGCAGGTGGGAGGCCAAGAACTGATAGGGGGTGTGTGTGTGCGTGTGTGCGCGCTACTGTGGAAGCGTTGGGTTAGAATTGCGTGATCAGTTAAGCATGTGGCTCTCCACAGCCATAAGGTAAGCAGAAAGAGGACAGAAGTGACACAGGAGACGAAAATTAACCACCTTCCCAATAATATCTGTTCTATGGTGATCCCGTTGCACTGACAGACAGGGTAGAGGGGTGCCAATACATCACGGTATTATATTCGTCATATCGCCCCGCCCTCTTTTAATATCTCTTTGAAATATCAGAACATATCTGTACAGGACATAGAGGAGATAGGCTGTCTGAATATTGAGATTAATGATTAATGATTGATGAAATTTCTGTTGAAACGTTTTTTGTTTTTTCAGGCTGCTGTGATCATAGACAAGATCTCATCCAGCTTTAATGTAAGTGTGTGTGTGCGTGCGTGTGTGCGTGCGTGCGTGCGTGCGTGCGTGCGTGCGTGTGTGTGTGTGTGTGTGTGCGCGCACGCATGTTTGCATGTTTTTAACCCTTTCTGAGGACCAAAAAGGACAAAATGTCCCCACAATCAAATATGCATTATAAAGTTAGTAACGTGTGTGTGTGTGTGTGTGTGTGGCAGTTGTTTGATGCAGGAACTTTACCTAAGTTAGGCTCCCTGCTGAGTGGATTGAGAGCAGAGTCTCTCTCCACGCTGTCCTCGAGTGTCCTGCTTTCCGCTCTGTCCAACTTCAGCCAGTACACACCTCAACTGACTCCTCCACAGGTCAACGCCATTACAACACAACTCTGGGTGAGGTGGAAACACACACACACTCACACACACATATATATATATATATGTGCACACACAGATTTTTACTGATCTCTTTGTTTTTGTTCATAATTAAAATTTCCACTGTAACATCTACACTTGAATCTCATTAACTCAGGCTGCTCCAGGAGTGGTCACATGGTTAGATGAGGCGGAACCTCTGCTCTCTGGCACCTCCCTTCTGTGTGTGATGCCTCAAACCCGCCTTCTTCTGACAAACAGCACCGCTCCTTACACACACACCTGGAACACACAACAGGTATATACACATTTGGAACACATGATGGGTACACATACACACCTGGAACACACAGCAAGTACACATGCATACACACGTGGAACACACAGCAAGTACGCATGCATACACACCTGGAACACACAGCAAGTACGCATGCATACACACCTGGAACACACAGCAAGTACGCATGCATACACACCTGGAACACACAGCAAGTACGCATGCATACACACCTGGAACACACAGCAAGTACGCATGCATACACACCTGGAACACACAGCAAGTACGCATGCATACACACCTGGAACACTCAGCAAGTACGCATGCATACACACCTGGAACACTCAGCAAGTACGCATGCATACACACCTGGAACACTCAGCAAGTACGCATGCATACACACCTGGAACACTCAGCAAGTACGCATGCATACACACCTGGAACACTCAGCAAGTACGCATGCATACACACCTGGAACACACAATAGGTACACATGCATACACACCTGGAACACACAGCAAGTACACATGCATACACACCTGGAATACACAATAGATACACATACATACACACCTGGAACACACAACAGATACACATGCATACACACCTGGAACACACAATAGATACACATACATACACACCTGGAACACACAGCAAGTACACATGCATACACACCTGGAACACACAATAGATACACATACATACACACCTGGAACACACAGCAAGTACACATGCATACACACCTGGAACACACAGCAAGTACACAGACCTGAAACATACAACTGCTACACACACCTGGAACGCATATACACACACATGCCTATACACACATGCAAACACAGAAGCAGATACAAACACGGCATGTATACACACACACACACACACACTAGGAGTACACAACAGACAAGTTGTTTATGTGCTGTATCTCCTGCAGGCTAAAACTCTGTTTAATGAGGTCATGAGCAGCGCATCGAGTCTCTCAGCGCAGCGCTTCATGTGAGTGTCTCTCTAACATCATTTCATGTTCCTAATTATCCCCATAATTATCCCCATAATTATTCCTCATCTTTAGATTTTACCCAGGAACTAAACCATCTCTGTTACCACACACACACGCACACACACACCAGGTCTGTCTCTGATGAATTGTTTCATGCTTTGCGCGTGCACTCGTGTGTGTGTGTGTGTGTGTGTCCAGGTCTTTGGGAACAGTCGTGCAGGGAGTGAGCTGTAATGTTTTCTCGAAGCTTTTCCAGAACTCTATATCCGTGTCCTCCATGCGCGACCTTCTGCAGGTCCTGAGAGAGCAGCCGGTGCCTCTTCACCCGTCTCTGGTATTTGTATTCAATAAACACGCAGGAAAATATCAGATCAAGCCATGTTGCAGTGATTTCCTGTCCAGCGCTCAAATCCTGTGTCTTCTCCGCTCTAGAAAAGGTGTTTGTTTGAAGAAACGTACAAGTCCAAGTTCTTCTCGGAGCTGCTCGGTGACATGGGCGCTCAGATCGCTCTGTCTATCCCGTAAGTCTTCTCAACTGCGTATTCTAGCTGATCAGGTACGTGTCAGAGAGAGAGAAGTAAGAAATAAAACGCTCCGTGTTGAGTTGTTGTAGGAAATGAATCAACGACAGAGTGGTGTGATGAAGCAGAGTTACCTTTATCGTTTGTTTTATTCTTCTTATACCCCAGAGATGTGTCTTCAGTTACAATTTTCATTCATTAAGGAAGACCACGTCATACTTTTATCCGTTTATAGTTACGTTTAACGTTGTAGAACGTCCCGCAAAACCAGTTATTTCCTGTTATTACTTCCGTTATAGCAGCGCCCCTCTCTTTTCTTTCTCTTGACGTTAATAAGATGCAAAAAAAACAAAACAAACCCACAGCTTGTCATGTTAATGACATACTACTCAGCATAAGCTCCTTCCCCAAAAAAATAAACGTTTACCGTCAGAGCTGCCGTCATAGAAAAACCTCTGACCTGTCAGAATTGAGAATTCAGCACTTCACGAGACAATCTGCTACTTAAAATACGACCGACATTCACGAAACCCTGAGTATAGACGCCGCACTGAATAAAAAGACCCGATCGCCTTGTTGTGCTTCATGAAAACGCTCTTGTTTTTTTTTTTTTTTTAGGATTAGTTCTATTAAGAAGTTCTCCCCAGCGATGATGGACACTCTGAGGGAAATGATCGTTCTGGATCCTCAGTACTTCCTGCTTATGCCCAGGATCAAGCAGGCCATGCTGGTGGACAAGATGGTGCAGAGCCTGGTCAGTCTTCCTTTTAACGAGAACATGAACTCCATCCTGGGCTCGATTTCACTTTAGAAAGGCTGAAATCTGTCAAGTTCAAAGCACTTTCCTGACACGGCTCGTTTGCATTCGGCGACGCCCACAGAACTCCGTAAAAGGTCACGGTGCACAGCTGGGAGCGCGAAATGAATGATCAGGGTAAAGGCTGAAAGAGAAGTTATTTTGCCTCGCTTCTGTTCCAGTAAAAATATTTAATACTATATAATAATAATAATAATAATAATAATAATAATAAGCGAGCACTAAATCCTCCATGAGCTGATGCATGGCCCGGCCCGTCCGCTGTTTATACGCCGCCGTTTCTTTCGTCGGAATTAAATGATTTGTTTTATTTGTCTTAATTTTTTGGGTTTGTGTTGGCTCGCTTCCTTTACTTTTTTATTCTTTAATTTATGCCAATAAAATAGAACTGGTTTTCTTTAAAGCGCACCTATTATGGTTTACCTAATTTTGTTTTAAAGGTCTCATACGATAGATTTACACGCATCCAAGGTCAAACAACACTTTAACGTGCTCAGAATTTAAACTGCAGCGTTACCTTTTTTCCCCCCCAGTGTCACAAACGACTTGTTAAATGATTCGTTCTAAACTCCTCCTTTCAGAGAGCATACTCTGCTCTGATTGGACCGATGTCCCAGTCTGTTGTGATCGGTCTAGCACTGTCGGCGAGCAGCCGATGACGACCAGACGCGGGGCTTTTTGTTATAAACCTACGTAGGTTAGTACAGGAAGTAAGGTCTGGAATCACTGACGACTCGTTTCAGCTGTTCAGAATCGGTTCCTTCTTTTGGGAGTCGATAACTCCGTTTGTCGTGTGCTTTGACTTTTGAAACTTTGCAGATTTTTACCTTCACAAACAGCTCTATAACACACTACATGAACGGTAATATTTGAAAAACCATAATAGGGGCACTTTAAATGTTCTGGATGGTGCTCTTAGTCCCTGAGCGAGTGAACAAGCACGTCTGTAAGTCGCTCTGGATAAGGGCGTCTGCTAAACGCTGTAAACGTAATAAAAATAACCTCCACGGTATATTACAGGTATAAAAGTGCAGTAATCCATGCAGGTCATATGATCGTTCAAGTCGAGGCTTACATTAGTTCGTACTTTTACGCGTAAATGTACACGCGCTACGAACATTTTTCCAAATCTATAGGAGTTTCATGAATTTCTTACCAAACTCTCGTATGAACGATTTACGAAGAAATCCATCCGTATCCGGCATGATCAACGAGGCCCATAGCTAGAGCTTTAACTGAGCTAGAAAGTAATTATGTAAATGCAGCTAAATCCCCAGTGAATTGACCTCGCCATACTGTATGATATCTCCCTGTTTAGGGCCTGAACACGGGAACGTATACCGAGGTGGAGTTCCGTTCGTTGGGAATTATGGCGACGTTTGTGGTGGACGCAGTCTTCATGCAGCTGGACAGGAGGTTCTTCGTGGACAGCATCGAGTTTCTACGAGGTCTCTGCTATAACACTAGTAAACGAGACGTGGTGGCGTCGATGCTGCAGGAAACGGACACATTCGGGTGAGCAAAAATGCTACAAGTAGGTCATCTGATGTATTTTTATACTATGGAAAATGCTAGAACTCATCATTTTGAACAAGCAGTCATTGCTCTCATGGCTATTCTTAAATTATATTCAGTATAAAGTGGAAAAACATTGCTATTTACGCTAACTAGCACGGACCAGAACCGACTCGAGCTCTCTATTCATTGATTAAATGTTCTTTTTTTTTTTTCTTTTCGTTTTCTTCTTAAAGCCCAGTCCAAAGCTGGAACACATCAACCCTGATTCAAGTAGACCGGTTCCTCTTCTTCCTGCCACAAGAGATCATCCAGCTCATTCCTCCGGTACGCCGTTTTATCAGTTTAGCATGTGCCGTCTTTTTATTTATTTGTTTGTTTGTTTGTTTGTTTAGCTAGCTAGCTATAACAGCGCATCCTGAAGTGTTCTATTCCTTTTACAACACAGCAATTTTTACCTTTAAAGTACGGCACGAGATACTTTTATCCGTTTGTAGTTACGTTTAATGTTGTTGTACGCCCGTAAAGCGGATTAGCTCCTGTTATCACTTCTGCTATAGCAGTTATAAACACCGTTCTCTCACCATCCTCTCTTTCGACGTTAATAAGACCAAACAAAAAAAAAAAACAACCCCGCATCTCGTCACGTCATCGCCAAACCGTGACGCGTAAAGACTTTCCCAAGGCGTCGGGTTTTAACTCGGCCCTGATACTGGAGACTCCTTCCATAAATGTTAAACGCACGTCTCCTTACGGGAACTTTTTCACCATATTAACAATTACGCTCTGTAACAGTCACTACTAAAGAAACGATAACGGATTAATATGAGCGTGCGATTTAAATGACTGCTCTTATAGGAAATTCATCAACGCCTTTCGGAGTGTGAAAGAGGGGGGTTTTGTGTCTCGGCAGGCTCTGATGAGTCTGGAGCGTATCGAGAGGCTGTTTAGCAGCCAGCAGCAGTGGGAAAGCGGAGGCGTCGGCTCTCTGTGTGAACACCACGACGACGACGCGCTCTTAACCAAGAAGCAGTTTGTGCTTCAGTACTTCTCAGGCTTGCTGAAGCCAGGACGCTGTGAGTACCTCACTTACTACTGGTAAATAATACAGCGGGGTGATGTGTGATGTGATCACGCTGCAAAAAATAACATCTTAGCAAGCGAAAATAACTTGAATATAATCCAACGCATCTAATACTTCCTGTTATATGATTACAGTCAACTAAATATATGATTAATACTTCTATTTCTCGACATTTCTTACTCATTTTCGAGCTTGTTCTGTTGGCAGAGTGAGGAAATGTGACGGTTGAAATGAGTTAAAGGCAGGTTGAATAATCTTATATTGGAATTATAATAATCTTATAATAAGAAATATTAGATCAATTTCATCTCACCGGTCGGTATGAGAATCTGGTCCGATACCAGGAAAAACGGTGGATCGGAGAAAAACGAGACTTGGATTGGATTTGGAAAAGAAATTTCTTACATATATATATATATATATATATATATATATATATATATATATATATATATATGTGTGTGTATGGTGGAAAAAGTCTCTCATAAGAACTGAACCTGAACTGATCCCTACAGCGTCGCTGTCCGCCTCCAGCACACCTCCATCCTGTGCGAGCGTGCAGGTGACCGGCCCAGCTGCCTGGCCCGTAATCAACCTCGTGAACATGTCCTCGTCGGCTTTCCGCCAGTGCCTCGAGCTCATCGGCCGGGATCCGTCCTTCACCTCCGACCAGCTCTCGCTGCTGCTCCGCAAAACCAAAGAGGCAAGTGATTTTACCACACGTTTAAATGGCGTAAAATCTACGCTCGAGGTCGTATAGTTTACGTACGCCTTGCAGAACCTGCAAAATGTTCGTAATTAAATAAAAAATAAGAGCGATCATAAAAACTGCATGCTTCGTATTTAGTTCCGTTTAAAATAGTGTGAAATAAATATACAGTCGTGCCGAAGTTCTGTATAATCTTTCCATCTTAAACCGAAAACCTCCGTCTCTTCTCTAGATCGGCGCGTTCGTGATAAAAGATAACCTCGGGTGATTTTGTGTGACGTTACAGCGTAAGGTGTGTGTTTGCAGGTGTTCGGAGTCGTTTCGTCCTTCACGCCGTCCGTCATCGCTCAGCTGGGCCGCATCGCTACGCAGCTTTCACCGGACGAACTGGCGTCACTCGAACTGTCTGAAATTCTCTCCATCGCACCTTTAGGAGCTGTTAGCACCTGGACCAGAAAGCAGGTATGAGCAGATGCTGACGTCACAACACTGTGCTGTCGTATTAATGTGTATTAGTACGTAGCCAAAAACGCTATCAGATAATAGTCTAGCTAGTTAAAAACTAAACGGTACATGTTGCACAAAACGCCAACATTAGGGTTTGTTTCTTCACGTAGTTATTTAAATGCTGCGTTTGTAAATTGACGTTATATTTGTTATAGACAACTTAGCTAAGTTAGCCTAGGAGATGCGCAAGTACTAGTTGTACAGCCGAGTGCAAAAGTTTGCACACCCTTGCTTTGAAACGACGCAACCAACGATACCGTACGTTTAATACGATAAACGATGTTCCCGTATTATTAAAAATAGTCAAATAACACGTCATAGATCTGAAACACTGACTGTATTTCACTTTCATCGGATCTTCTGACGTGTTCAGTTTTTTTTCTGTTTACTTTACACTTTTTGCCATAATCTTTCCAAACACTTGGACATCTACAGTTCTGCGAAAGGTCAAAGAGAGGTCTTTTTTTTTTTTTTTTTTTTTTTTTTAGATCGGGAGAATTTTTTTTTTTCTTGATTTTTCTTTTCACTTGATTGCTCAGAGCAAACGTCTGTAGAGTTTTGAAGGCGTTTGTGTTTCTATACCTTAAATAAGACTGAAGAAAGTGATGAACATGATAAGGAAGAAATTAACTGCAGGATGTCAAAGGGGACTTGTGAGGAAACTTGTGAGGTCGCTATCAAAGATTCATGCTCATTTTTTCTATTTAAATAAATAAACAAACATAACTGTGAATGAATTCATGGCGTTTTTTTTTAAACCACTGGTAATCCAGAAACGTCCATATATCGTGACATGTATGCGTTTGTATTCGTCAGTTAGGAGTTTTGTTCTCCACCGTCCTGACCTTCACCAAACAAACCCCGAGCCAGCTGAATTCCAGCTCTTTAGTGGCTCTGGGACACATCGTTTGTGGGATCGAAGCTCCTGTCATCAACACTCTCAATCCTGCAGAGTTCGGGTAAGATTATTTAATAAATGTAGTTTTCTCTATGAGATTTATTTACTGTTCATTGTTTAAACTTATAAAGTAGTACGTAAACAACAAAGACAATTTTTCACAGCCTTTGCTCATTACCAAGGGTGCCAATATTAATAATATACCAAGGGCACTGTATAAACAAACCAAATCAATAAGTGTAATAATGTTATTGCAAAAATAAATAAAGAAATAAACTAATGGTAAGAGCAATAATACAGTATAAATAATTGTACAGATAAACACAACAATAATGCTATAGTATAAATAATATATACATTAATAATAATAATAATAATAATAATAATAATAGTACAGTGGTAGAACTAGTAGTAGTAGAGTATAAATAAACAAACCGAGATGAATAATAATGTTATAGGATAAATAGCCTATCAACAGCAATAACAATAATATAGTGTAAATAAAAACATTTAAATGCATAAAAATAATGCTATTATAATAATAGTATAAATAATACAGTATAAATATGTAAATGTATAAATAAAACAATAATAATGTTGTATAAATAAATTGTACAGAAACACAACACTGATGCTATAGTATAGATAATAAATAAATTAATACATTAATAATAATAATAATAGTAGTACAGTGGTAGAACTAGTAGTAGTAGAGTATAAATAAACAAACTGAGATAAATAATAATAATGTTATAGGATAAATAGCCTATCAACAGCAACAACAATAATATAGTGTAAATAAACATTTAAATGCATAAAAATAATGCTCGAATAATAAATATATAAATAAAGGAAGCTGTGGTATAAACGTGTTTGGTGTGTGTGTGTTGTCAGTAAGGCCGTGCTGTGGTTGGGTCGTCTGAACGTGTCGTGTTCGGAGGATCAGCTTCAGGCCGTCATCTCTCTGCTCACCAACAGTCTGGTGTTTGGACCCGTCAGCTCCTGGGGTCCGGAGGTTTTTCTCGAGATCGGCGCGTTCGCTGGTAAGATCTTTTCCCTTAAATAACCAATGTGATTATGCAGTGTGTTTTATTTCATGTAGCTGTTTAGTGTCATGATGGTGTTTTATCCATTTGTTGTCTGTCTTATTCTTGTCATTCTTGTATACAGCTGGAATTCCTGACATGTCCATGTCCGCCCTGGTGAAGGAGCAGATAGAAGGAATCACTCCGCTCGCTATCTCTCTCGTTACAGCCAAGAAGTTTGCAGTGAGTGACGACAGGGCTTTTAAGTTATAGAGACGGAAGGACTTTGAGGGATTGTTGATGGAGTGAGGAGGAGGAGGAGGAGGTGAATGATGATGATGATGATGATGATGTGCAGGAACACAATATGTGACCTTCATTTGGCTCACAAGCTTCCTATTTGACCACATGCATATAAGTAAAACTTCCTTTCTGAGTTGAGATACTGTAGGAGTTTACTAGTGTGGAGTAAACGCTAGTTGGTGGACAAAAATACAAAAATCCTGTAGTTGCACTGCGGAAAAAATCGAAAAAAACCTCAGCAAGTGAAAACTATCTCGCTCGTAGTCAAGTTCATGCATTATTTCCTTTTATAAGATTGCACTAAACCAAATATAAGATTATTAAACGTATTTCTAGACATTTTAGTTTCATTTCGACCTTAGGGATTTGAAATAGTGTTTCTGTCGGCCAGTCATTTTGCGTTTGTTTCTAGAAAGAAGGGAAACGATCTGCCGATAGAAAAAGAAAAAATAAAAGCTGGGAAATTAAAGTGTATTACTGTTGCGTAAAGGTACGTTCACACATGCATGGACTCGCAGTGACGATGCGACCGGATACCATTCGTTTCCAACGCGAGCCGGCGACTTCCGGTGACATGAGCGACGGCGGGCGTTTACGATTCGATGTGGGCGTGTCCAGCGACGCGACAAAGTTGAGAAAAGTTTAACGTCATGGAAATTACTGAGCGGCTTGGTGCGGCGATTACCAATGGGAGCGAAGACTGTAGAGTGATCCGTGATCCACCGCGCTTCCTGCGAGTCCGAATTGTTCCGTGGACGCAGACAGTCCGGCGCCCGTGCTTTCGCCTCAAATACAGTAGATGTCCGTGATGGCAAAGAGCTCACACTGCTTCTCCTTCATCTCGTAGGATACGATGCATATATACACTGGTGAATTTTATATATATATTTATATATACAAACGCTCTCCCTACAGAATGTTTCATTCTAGCAGCAAGAAAACATCGTTATTATTTTTTTTGGTCAATATTTGAATGCAAATTGCACCACCTACTGATACTGGTTACTATGGCAACCAGCAGTAGGAACGCCTGGAAATTTCATATTACAGCGACTGCCATCTTGCAGCGATAAAATCGCTGTGTGAGTGTGCCTTAACAGCACGGTACCTTAATTGCACCATAATTTCAATTTTCACGTGCAGGTGGTGTTTGATCAGGTGCAGATCAGCATGTTCTCCTACGAGCAGGCCGTAGCAGTGACCGCAGCCCAGCGTTCAGCTCTCAGCCCCGTACAGCAGACCGCTCTGTCCATGGTGCTCAACCCGCTCGAGGACAAACCCGTGGATTTCAGAGGTTTCTGTCTCTTATAACACGAATGCATTGTTTACTCGTACACTAATATAGATAAAGACTCTTATTTCTCCATGTCTGTGTCCACAGGCAGGTCATTAGGAGTAACAGCTGAAGTCTGTCCTTTCTGCCGTGTCTGCAGTCTGCTGCTGTTCCTCCTGACGCTGATGTAAAAACAAAAAAAGATTCTTTGTGAAGCCTGTGCAATATTCTGTATATGATTTCATAACAGCACTTTAATTTTTACCACTATAATATATTCTTTTAATCTAAAAACTTTGCATCATAGGTTAGGTTTAGTGTGTGCTTTGTTAATTAATTAATTTATATATTTATTCTAATATTTATTGCTGTGTATGTCCACGTTATTGTTCTATTGTTCTGTGTCTTTATATCAGTTATATTCTTTGTTATTAACCGCTTATTTCAATCTCTGATGCAAGTAAAACGTGAGCTATTTTAATCTGCATTTATTTTTAAAGTCAAAATCA
The DNA here is from genome assembly GCF_023375685.1 of Ictalurus furcatus. Taxonomy (NCBI): domain Eukaryota; kingdom Metazoa; phylum Chordata; class Actinopteri; order Siluriformes; family Ictaluridae; genus Ictalurus; species Ictalurus furcatus. The sequence goes on from NC_071281.1 coordinate 16,973,781, forward strand.
TGTTTTGTTCCAAGTGTAAGCTACGTGATTCGATTCCAAGCCTCGCGTAGGTACGCAGCTTTCCTCCGAATTGACGGTCGTGACGTTAAATTGAATTTATCGTAGCGCTGCTGTGGTACACTGTAGTGCGTGGTGTTGAATATACTGAAATGCCTCTATATGCGTGGATAAACCTAACTGTGAAAGTCTGTGAAACTGTTCTACCATGTTTATATCGGTAATAAATCATAAAAATAATTACGAATAATTCATCTCAAAAGAACTCGACCAATATGATCTGAGCGCAAATAAAAGAGGAAATGCGACCAGATTATTAACAGTTTATTAACCTTTATTTAAAACTTTTATGATCTTGTTGCTCAAACATGATATGAGGAATAAATGGCAATATTCCACTTTTTAAAAAATCTAAAAAAAAAAAAACATTTAAATTAAAGAAAAAAACTGCTCATTTTGACCTGAATAGAAGAGCGTAAAACAGAAGCATTAAAGTTGGTGTGTAACATGGCAAAACCTTTTGTTCCATTTTTTTTATTATTTAATTTTAATTTCTTTTTCATTTGTATTGTTGAAATCGAACATAGTTTTGTGTAGGTTTAAATACAATACAAATTGCTAAATGGAATATTTTTTAAAATTTTATACTTTTTTTTTTTTCTTTTAAATTGCGTTTGTGTTGGTGTTTAAAGTTGAAACCTACACTCACTGGGCACTTTAATAGGAACACCTGTACACCTGTTCATTTATACAGTTATCCAGTCAGCCAATCATGTGGCAGCAGCACAGCGCGGAAACGGACGGTTGTTTCTGTTCACAGGTCACACAGGTTGGATTTGAGCAACCGAGACAGAAAATAATTTCTAAAATGACCAACCTTGAATAGATTGATGTTTTGGGGGGAATATTAAAGAGACAAACGGCACTTCTCATGCCTACAGGTGTGTTTAGGTGCAAATAAGACATGCAGGTAATAAGACGTAAAGCAAAGTCACCTATTTGGTTTTCATTTTTATGCAAAGCAAAGTTGGTGTTTGTTGATGGTTCACCACTGTGTGTAATCTGTTTTATTTTCATTGTTAAATATAAATATGACTTAGTTTCATGTTCAGAGGAGAAAATGAGCCAAGTGCACAAAGTTTCTATTAAAAAAAATAATTAAAAAAAAAAGAGCATATTTCCACCTTAAGTAAATTGGAAACAGAACACAAAGGTTAATACTTAAAATACTTTAAAATAATACTTTCAATCGGTGATATTTTGAGCTTTCAGGTCACTGTATAGGTTTTAGTTAACACAGTTTCCCCCCTTATTTAATCTTTCTTTTTTGGTTTTTAATACTATAAGCAACTTTACTGTTCCTGTTATCAAGAATGTGATTTGCTGTACGATATTTGTTTGTGTGATTAAATCTGTAAATTTGTGTTCTTGTCCCAGATTATCAGGATCTACAGGTTTTTTTTCAATGAAACTTTTAGCTGTGTGTGTGTGTGTGTGTGTGTGTGTGTGTGTGTGTCTATATCTATATATGTATGTATGTATGTATATGTCTGTGTGAAATTCTACTAAACACTCATCAAAACATTCAACTATGTGCAGTTTACATCAGTAAAAACTGGCAGGGAGTTAAAATTTGGGAAAATAAAAGTTTTTCTTTCTAACTACAGTATATCAGACGCCTCGGGTGCCAGTACTTTTGGGAGCGCGTTTCCTGGTCACGTGGGTGATCGGGGTGAGGGTGGTGGAGCGGGAGCGCGCGCCCTGGCACATGGGGGGGCGGGAGCGCGCGCTCCACAGCTATCCCGTCATCAGCAGTGCACGCTAGGAGTCGTGAACGCGCACCTGCGTTCCTTCAGCTAGCTGTTTTAGAGTGATAAACTCGCACACATCACAAAATGGCGGATTCTGATTCGTGGGGTAAGAAGTGATATAGTTTTTAAAAAATATATAGATTTAAAGCTAGGTAATATATATATATTTTAAAAAGTTCTGAATGCGGTTTAAAGTTTAAAGCGCGCGCGTGTGTGTTGTAGACGCGGACGAGTTCGAGCCGAATGAGCCGCTGAAAACGGCGCCGGTGCTGCTGAAGGACCGGTGGGAGGGAGAAGACGAGGAGGACGACGTCAAGGTAACAACAAAAATATATACTTTCCCGTAGAGTCGAACAGTCTGTCGTGTGTTTAAATATCAAACCCAGGACTCCAGATGTTCTAGCCGCTCAGCTAGCTTTAGCACGGAGCTAAGGGCTAAGCTAAACTGGCTAGCTTTCCGCCGGCATGCAACTTTAGCTGTTAGCTGAAATAGCGGTCTGTTCATAGCTGTTATTATTACAAAATTAGCCTAGCTAGCTAACACGCTGACCCAGGCTCGTCAACATAACCACATCTAACTTACAGCTAAACAGGTATCGTAATGTTAAATTATAAAAAACCGTCACATTGGTTAAGTTACTCAAATTAACTACTACACTGGTTTTGTGTTGTAACGCTGTCGTTAGCCAGGTACCTCATGCTAGCAATTAGCGACAGCTGCTTGTGGTGTGTGTGTGTGTTTGACACCCGGATTTTATCTACAGTAAACTCCTTTGGTTAACTCTGTGCTAGTTAAACACACTAGATAATATCATACAAACACACAGCTTATTATTATCATTATAAAATTTTTATTTATTTATTTATTTATTTTTTCTTGGTGTTTGTTCAGTAAGTAATGAGAGAGGGGGGTATTTAGATTGCGCCAGCTTGGAAAGTTCGCGTTTTATTTGACGTCAGCATGACGAGATCCCGTGAACCGGAGCGAGGCAGCACAGCCTCTGAGTCAACCTCTGCCTCTAGAACTGTTCTAGATTCACCTAGAACCGATTGAAGTCTCTAGAAACGATCTGGAATTACACAGAACTGGTGGAACTCTCTAGAAGTCCTCTAGATTTCCCCACTTGGAATTGACCGGAACCCTCTATAAGTGTTCGCGATTCACTTAGAACTGGTGGAACCATCTAGAAATCCTCTAGATTCACTTAGAACTGATCGAACCCTGTAGAAGTGTTTCGGAGTCACTTGGAACTGAAAGAATCCTTTAAAATTGTTCTAGAGTCACTTGGAACTGATAGAAACTTGTAGAAGTGTTCTAGATTCACTTAGAACTGATATAATCAGCTGAAAGTATTCTAGATTCTCCTAGAACCGATGGAAGTCTCTAGAAGTCCTCCTAGATTCATTTAGAATTGATCAAACCCTATAGAAGTGTTCTGGGATCACTTAGAACTGATGGAATTCTCTAGAAGTCCTCTGGATTCACTTAGAATTTACCAAGACCTATAAAAGTGTTCTAGGTTTACTTAGAACCCGTGGAATCAGCCAGAAGTGTTTTAGAATCACCTAGAACTGATCGAGCCCTCTACAAGTGTTCTGGAATCAGTTAGAACCGATGGAACCACCCAGAAGTTTTCTAGAATTACTAAGAACTAGTAGAACCCACTAGGAGTGTTCTTCAATCACTTAGAACTGATAGACTCCTCCAGGAAGTGTTCTAGAATCCATTAAAATCATACAGAATCCCAGACTCGTGTTCCAGATTGCCATAATGTCTTAGCGTTGTTCCCGAAATCTTTAGAAGCCAAATATAGAACACGTTGTCTTCGAATTTGTGTGGAACCCTTAGAAGTGTTCCGGTGTCCCTTATAGGTGATATCGAATCTTCTAGCGGTGCTCCAGAACCCCTTAGCATTGACATGGAGTCAGTTAGAGGTGACCTCGAAATCCTTCAGTGGTGGTTCAGAGTTCCAGAACCCCTCGGAAGCGATAAAAGAAAACCTCGGAAGCGATACGAAGATCCTTTTGCTCCAGAATCCCTTAGAATTGTTCTGCGATGTCTTGGAGGTGATCTGGAATCTTTTAAAGGTTTTCCAGAATTTATTAGAAGTGATGGATAAATGCGTCCTGCAGGATCACGTAGATGTTTTCCAGAACTGTGTTCAGGCGCCAGCTTTTTTTTGTTTTGTTTTTGTTTCTTTCTTTCCTTCTTTACTCTCAGTGAACAGTGTTTGTGTTTTTTGACACCTTTTCTGGAAGTTGCTTTTCAGCAGCTCGTCACCAGCACAATAGTACAGTCTACTGACATACAGGTAATCCGAGTTCGTTACCTTTAACCCTATGACCTCTAACCTTTAAAAAAATATATATATCTGAATATATTCTTAAAATTTATTATTATACGTAAATATATCTTATATATTGATGTTTATGACCATAACAAGAATTTTACAGATCGAGTTTTCATCATCCTCTAATTGTTACTTCATAAAGTAGGAGCCTTTTTATCGAGCCTTCTGGTGATATTGTTTTCCTTAAAGATAGCAGGGTTTACAGGTCGCGAGTGTAATAATTTAAACGCGTTTAGATTCTAAACTGTTTACACGTTACGATCCTTTTTTGTTTTTGATTTTTTTTTTCTTTTTTCTTTCTGTATTTCATTCTTTTTTCCACTTTTTTAACATTCAAGTTGTACGTTTGTTCTCTTTTCTCATGCAGGATAACTGGGACGATGACGATGAGGAAGAACAGAAGGTGGAGGAGAAAAAAACAGGTGCGCGCTCCAGTTTAAAGCAGAGTACACACAACACGATTTCTCCCCCCGGGGTTTGTTTGTTTGTTTATTTATTTGTTTGTTTATTTATTTGTTTGTTTATTTATTTGTTTGTTTATTTATTTGTTTGTTTTAATAGAACAAATATTTTCAGACATTTTCCAAAAATAGCTCGTCCACACCGAAACGTCTGAAAAATGCACGCGTAAAAACGTAAGATGGAAATCTTCTAGAATTACTTAGAACTGATGGGAAATCGTGACCAGTGACTTCGTGAATCGTGGTATTTATTTATTCGTTTGGTCATATCGTCCACGCCTGTGCATGAACACAAAGTTGAAAAATAAAACCCATTGCGGCGCGGTACAGTTCTAAACAAAACGCGTCTCGCGTCAGCTTTCCTGTGGTTAAAATGCAGAGGAAACAGTGGGTTCGAGAATTCAGGAGGTACATTTGGTAACAAGGAAGTGCGTTTGTGCGTAGTCAGCGTTTCGCCGCCTCTGATTTAAGACTAGTTTTGATCCCAGCCGCTTCAGAGGAACACCTTTTTTCTTTTCCGGGTTTAGCTTCAAACGCTGTTAAGTCTCGATTAGTCAGAAATACAGCTTTAGCGGAAGGATGCGGATGGGTGCAAAAGTTAGCGCGGAAACGTGAGCTGTAAAGTGATTCATGGAAATGAACTGAAACGCGTAACGAGGGATGAAATAATGCGTATACGATCTCCGTTAAGTACATATCTAGATGACTTCCTCCTAAAACAGGAAGTCAGTGACGAGTTGAACATGCACGAATAGATTGTGGTTCATGTGAATGAACTCCACATATTCTCCGTTGACTTTGACAGAAAGAGAGGACGCTGTGGGAGACACCCGAGAGCACGTGAGATGGGTGAAAGTGGGCGGGGCTTATAAGAGGTATCGATTAATATCCGAGTGTTCAGAACATCTGCGCACATCGTTTCGGATTCACATGTGGCTCATCTGTTTTTATCGTGGAGATGAATACTGCGCTTTTGGCATATGTTTGAGTGATATCTCATACTAGCGTACAGATAAATTACGCAGCTCATACGCAAAATACGTAATTGTAATTGTTGGCAGGTTTGGAAATGAAGTATATAATCGTAACGAATGCCGCTGTCAAAGGAGTGACGCACTAGCATGGACTCATGCGCATTAACCAATTTACACAAAGTAAATAAATTATATAAATACATGGCAAGACTCCGCTATCAAAGACGAGGACGATGGCTACACAGAAATTGCATATTCATTAGTTTCATATTATTTTCATTAGTCAGCATAAACGCATATAAACTAGATGACTAGCTTGTCGTATTTACTGTAAAATTATGCTAGCTACCAAAACACGCTTTCCGGTAGCACGCTAGAGCATCCTCTTTCCCCACGGACTTGCTAATGGAGAAACGGTTTGCCATTGTATTCCATCCACCGACGGATGGTGGATGGATTATTTTGGGCGTGGACTATGCTACCATTACAACAGTTATCGCTCTATTCGAAAGCCTCGTCTTATTTAAACGGTTTCCGCCGGTTGGTTTAGTCTGGGTAATTACAGGCATTCCTCATCGGTGCTTTTATTAAATTATTCACAACCGTTAAAACCGCATTAAGATTAAACGTCTAAGTCGCACGCTTTTTATCTGATTATATGTCGGGGTTGTAAAATATCGCATGGTATCCAGGTGTAGTTCATTGTTTTTTTTGTTTTTTTCCCTATTCGCTCTGTTTCTGTTTCTCAGAGGTGAAAGTTCCAGAGAAGAAAAAACCGGGCGCTAAAATCAAAGAGAAAGAAAATGTAAAGGAGAAAAAACAAGAGGAGCTGAGGAAAAGGGTGAGTCGGGGTTTTTAAGTTCAGCTACTCTAGTTTTCTGAACATGAACCTGATACACAGGTTGAACCGATTGTGTGTTTATGTAAATTAGTTTAGTTGAAGGCGGCTCATCAAAGCCAGAAACTAGCTACAGGGCTAGAGCTCCCTCCCAAACCCCCCTTTTATAATTTGTTTATTTATAAAATTTTCATTCTGTTTTACATTTTCTCGTCTTGACTAGTGAGCTCACGTCATGGTGTGTCTAAAAAATGAAAATTGACAATGAAAACAAAATTACAAGGTAACTCGTCACCATTCGGTGATGTTGGGTGCTTTAATAAGGTGTTTTTTTTTGTTTGTTTTTGACTGCTCGGATTCTCACCGTTAATATTTAAACAGTTAGAAGAGACCCAGGAAGGTTCGCAGCTCACGCCTGAAGAGCAGGCAGCCGAGAAACTGCGCTTGCAGAAGCTGCAGGAGGAGTCGGACCTGGCGCTCGCACGTGAAGCGTTCGGTGAGTTCTGTCGAGAGCCCGTCATCCATAACGATTGTTTCTTATACACTTGCTCCATGTGTTTCATCTCAAGCCTCGGATGAAAAGGCAAACAAACCAAAAATAGACGAGTCCACCAATTCAGCTTCTGATAATATTTGTTATTGCTATCAAAATGCCTGTTTTAATAACGCGAGTGAAATAATCAATTAATCGTCGTTGATAAATGACGACGGCTGAAAGAAGCATTTGACTTTTTTATTGTTGTATGTTTAATGTTTTTCTCAATACTGTAATTCAAAACAAAGCTGCAAGGAGAGAAAGAAGGTAAATTTTTTTTTTTGGATAAACCTGTTGTTTGCAATTGTTTGATGTCCATGAGAGCAGAGTATTTTTGTGAATTTTATTTTTTTGAACAAAAGATCAACAGGTTAAACAATGAAGACAAAAAAAATTTCATAGCCTTCTTTGCTCATATATACATACCAAGGGTGCCAATATTTGTGGAGTGTGCTGTATAGGGACCTGAAATGTTGTTACTAAACTATTCACAAAACTCCTATAAAGGAAATTAACTTATTTTGATGATGATGATGATGACTCCACTTTGCAGGTGTTGACACGACGACCACAAACAGTGCCTCGGGGATTGAAGCCATGTGTCCCTCCACTAAGGAAGACTTTGTAGTTTTTGAGAAGTTGATCAGAGACAAGATTACACTGTTTGAAAAGTCGGTGCATTATTCCAACTTTTTGGAGTCGTTGTTTCGGGAGCTCTGTATTTCACGTGAGTAGATGTCCTAGGACTTGTTTGTGTGTGTGTGTGTATTTGCTAAAACGTTACACTGACGTGTATAAAGTTTGCTTATTATTGGTTGTCACAGTGGAACTAGACGACTTAAGGAGAATCAACAATTCCCTGTCAGTTCTTCTCACTGAAAAGCAAAAGCAGGAAAAGGTAAGCTGTTAAGTTATTTTCTCTATTATTATTAAAGGGGCTCATCGTGACTGAGTTCAACAACAGTACACATGCAATAGGCACATTTCCTATTATAGTTGTGTGCAAAAGTTTGCACACCCACCCTAAGGCATAATACATTTCACACATTCCTATATTTACACACTCTTTCTGGATGTGATGTACTTGTAGCCTTTTTAAATGTCTATCTATCTATCTATATCTATCTATCTATCTATCTATATCCCAGAACATCATCTGCTCAGTTTTTCATAACGTTTGTGTTAATTCTGGAAGACTCCATACACTACTTTCTTTGTCTTGTTGCAGAATAGCACCATTTCAATTTAATGTCACAGAATTCCTTTTTAATTTGTTTAAATGTAAAATAAAGGTATGTTGTCCTTTTTTTCACCTGGATGCAACCGATGCCACCGGGATGCAAGTTTTTGCGCCCGGCTGTGTCCTAGAGGAGGCGGCACAGTTGTTCGATCCTGATTGAGCATCCCATCCAGGATGTATTCCTGCCTTGTTCCCGGGATAGGCTCCGGAACCAGGATAAGCCCAGGATAAAGAGCTTACTGAAATGACTATCATGTAGGCCAGAGTGTAATTCCTCAGCCATGCAGTAGAGGGGGCTGTCTGCTTGCTTACTGTCAAATCATTTCATTAAAGGGCTTGATATTCTGTGAAGTCCATCGTCCCTGCTTATCTGTTTGTCACGTCCTTATAGGAAAAAGCCAAAGGTACTAAGAAGAAAAAGAAACTCGTCCTTGCCGGCGGCGGTCTGAAAGCAAAAATGAAAGACGCCTTTGAAGATTATGGCGACATTGACGGCGGCTACAATGAGTATGAGGACTTCATGTGACAAAGGCTGAATCGCATCTCCCTCGCCACCCCCCCCCCTCAAGACATGCAGCATCCCCCGTCTCTCATTTTCTCTCATCATCAGTGCCATCCTGGAGTAAACTGAACTAAACACTGTGTCAGCCTTTTACTATTACTGCTTCAGTGGTCAAAACAACTCTTAGTGAAGCTGCTATCACCAAAATTGCCGTTTGGTGACGAAAGGAAGATCTATCAAATTGCCTTGTATTTACATCTCTGCCTCTGACAAAGACTTTAGGATGTGAGACATCTGTGCACAAGTGTCTTCTCTAATTGGCCCACCTCAGAAAATAATCATCATAATGCCTTAAGTGAAATATTACAGAAAACATTGTTTATTTTGGTTGGAAAAAAGCTGACGGTCTTTACCTCTGTGCAACTTTATTTACATAGAAACAAGTGTGATATTCTATGCAAAATAATTGTATACAGAATGTCTAGGTTAAAAAACACACAAAAAAAGTATGGATATTTTCACAGAATTATATCTCTATATGATTGCCAGTTGTCAGCAACATCAGATGCACATAATTCAACAATTTTTTTTTTTTTTTTTCCCTTAAAAATGTCAGTGCATTTACAGCAGACACTACATGAGAAGCACTGGTGGTAGGTACACTTATTATTGTTATTTTTATTAAAGGATGGAAAAGCAGGGAAAAAAGTAAGTACAATTTGCAAGTGGCATTTCTTATGAAGTGCTTTTGAATTGTTCTGAAAGTGAAATAACTTACTTTCTTTCCATTTAAAGGTTTACTTTGCTCTAATGCTGGTAGATTTAAACGACTCGTGCAGGAGTGTGGGGCTCGGTTTTTTGTTGTAGCTTCTGCAGGTTTGTAGCAGTGAGGAGGAAGATTATGGGCTGAACAGATGAAAAACGTTGGTCCCAATAAATATTTGAGGTTTTTCTTTTGTTTTAACCCCCTTTAAATTATTTGCTTCACAAAAATGTTGGTCAATGTGAGAACTCCAGCAGTGTTTGGTTTTTTTTTTTTTTTAAACCTTCTGTAGTATGAGTCAAATACATAGACATTTATTTTAAGTTCTGGTTCCTTAACATTGTGTATGAAATAAATATCCCACTATTTACAACTTCAAGTAGTAACTATCACAGTACAGGTAAGTGATTGATGTATATGACTTAAGAATAGGTGTATTTGGTAAAAGTGATTAAATTGTTTAGGGGGGAAAAAAGAAACATTCCTTGAAATGCTTTTTCCTGGACATAATCTTATTTCTAATATTGCTATGAGTTTGCGGTACAATGGGGATTAGTTGTTCTTTAATCCTGGTCCTTTCACCTTGTTTTCCCTGCTCTAATATGCCCACTGCATCTCAGGAATTGGTTGATTAGTTGAATCAAGTGTGTTGAGGGAGTACTTCAGGACCAGGGCTCGGAACCTGTACTCTAACCCATAAGTCTAATTTCTCAGTTCATCTTATAACATAGGAATTATGCATTAGTGTAAGAAACAAAACAAAACTAGATCTCGCCAGGCCATTTCCGTTAGACATATTCATTAGGAGCTTCGGCGGGTGGCTGGAGAGCGAATGTTGGGATTGCGGGTACTTCTTCTCTGGCTATTACGGAGTGTGGCTGATGAGTCTCCTCTCTGCCTCCGATTGCCTCTACCTGGACGAGTAGTCCCCATTATGGCCCGGCCTGGAGCATTCTGGAGCTGCTGGAACACGCTCTGTCTGGTGACCTCTTTGTCGCCGCAAGTGAAGATTAATGCCACACCTTCATTGCTCTTCATTACTCGTGACGTCCCATCCGACGTACCGTCAAAACAGCGTCCAAGTGCTATCTCCTTAGCTGTGCGAGGATCTTGGTCGGTAACTGTGTAGATGCCATAATTGTGGCCCAAAGGGTCCAGTGGTGCAAGCATGGTGAACTCATTGGTGTCATTGTTGACAGCTAGTGGAAGATGATTGACCAAGTACTCTTGTAGCATGCTGTTAACACTCTCTCGCTTGCAACTACCCTGCGGGATCACCTTTACTAGAGTGCGATCCACTCTGTCTTGGTCATACAGCATGCCACTGCATTTGAACTCCAAACAGACTGCTGAGACACTGGACTGGTCCCGGTCTCTGATACTGCGGGTGTCTCGAAGGCCATAGAGTTGGCCAACCGTTCTCGGATGGGTACCTCCCATGTTGTGAGAACGGACATTGAGTTCATGTGGGCTGTTGAGTTTTACTTTAATAAAGCAAGCTCTGTATTCTGTCGGCTTTGGCCACCAGCTCAAGTAGTCTTCTGTCCAACTCATTGGATCGTCCTCGTTGAAAGGAACCGTGTTGTAGTCATAGCGATCTCCTTCGACTCTTGAAAAACGGAAGTGAGGTGCGTTAAATGGAGCTTCTTCACACTCCTTCAGTTTTTCCACTGGATAAATGGGACCGTTTGCTTCTTCAGCTGCGTTTGGGCTGGGTTTTGCTATGTTGATACTGAACGCCGTCTTCTTGATTCTAAGATCATCGTGATCTGTTCTTCTGTAGTTCAGCTTATTCAAATAGGGTTGAGGGACACCAATGATGTTGGGATTTAATTTCGGCGCTGAAGCTACTGCTTCCAGTTCTTCACCTCCAAGGTTTGCCATGACGTAAGCTGAATAAGCATCTGCTCTTTGGTCATCACAGAAGGCAGGTAGACATGCACCATTGGGACCAGTGATGACGCTATCAAACCGACCCCATGCACGAGGGTTGCTGGAGTAACCAGCTGTAGGCTCCATATTAATCAGAGTTACCACAACACCCTCCACTTGCTCACTCGACATATATCGTTCACTACGGAAAGCTCTGACTTTAACATAGCATCTTCTGTTTTCAGGCACATCCAAGTTAAACAGCCGTCTTTCTCGTATTTCCATGTTTCCTACGAGGAAAGTCCTTTCTTCTCGCTTTCGTCGTTGTTTTTTCTCCATACGAAGCTGTCCTTCTTCTTCCCAAAGGCCAGTCTCTGGGTTGAGGGACCACAGTTTCATTGTCTCCAGGTGTTCCGGCATTTTGACTTGGGCCGCGTCAAGTCGAACCTTTACTTTTCCAGCATTCAGTGACTCCCCGTCTGCCTCATCCCTGAAGTCAACTGAGAACATGCCATAGGTTCTCAAGGGCAACGTATCACCTTCGGTGCCAATGAAGTTGAGATCACTTTGAGCGGCCGCTGCTGTGGATACATCTCTTGGGTCCATGAAGGTAACGCTGGCCTTCACATTACCTACAAATACCTCTCCATTCTGCTTGTAGAAAGAGTTTGGTGGAATTTCAAGCTCAGCCATAGGTTCCTCACCTTGTACTTCTCCAAGCTGTAGTTTGTTGCTAGCGCTTGAGCTTAAGGTAACAGGAGGCTTTTTCCTCAGCAGTTTGATCTCATGGTACACAGCTCCACCTTTGTTGTTAAACAAAAGCACTTTAGTAGTGTTCACAAACTTTTGCATGTTGTCTACAAAAGTAAGAACTAGCCGTTCAGTATCTGTGGGAACTTGGATGGAGAAAGTGCCCTTGTATCCTGTTCGGCTAATCCTTGCACCATCCATATAGATGTGCCCAAACCTTAAGGGCTCTCCTGTATCTGCTGCAATAGCATGCCCACGAACTATTGTCTTTATTTCCACACATTTTTTGCAGCCACATTGGGTGACCACCATCGTAGGTAACTGGTAGCCTTGGCATGTTATCTGTCTCTCTTCCATTTTGGACACCCCACAGCAGAAAGATATGGAGTCTTTGCATCGGATACCATTGTCCAGCTGGCCGCTGCATGTTTCTATGGGGCATCTTCCTACGTCATAGTAGAATGAGTTCGACTGGTTCTGGAAGCAATCATGAGGCAGACGGATCATGTGGGATTCAGGATTTGGGTTGCATGAAGGCTCAGCTTGACCTTTTTAGATAGAAAGAGATTCCAAGGTGAACAAAGCAACAGTAAACAGGTAGGAATTGTTTTTTTGCCTGTTATGTAAAAGGCTCACCTATGACTAAGAGTGTGGCTGGCTTGGATTTAATGGCACCGTTCTCATTGGTGGCTCTGCAGTAGTACTCTCCAGCCTGATCCATGCTTAGGTTCCTCAAAACAAGTCTCTCGTCATAGTGATGTATACTCTTCGCAAGCAGAGTTCCGTTGTGAAACCTGGAATTAGCCAGTGTTAATGAGGAAATTAACTGGTTTCCAGTAAAGCAAAGCTAATGTATTATACAAAAACAGTCTATATGGGGGATTATTGATGTCTACATACTATGGTGATGCTAAGATGTGATAATGTCAAAAGGCACGTTTTCCAATTTTTGGGGGAGATTTTGTTCATAAACTCTGAAAGGTTAAATGGAAACACTCATGGGTTATTTGGATTGTCCCAGTGGAGAAGCCCTTAAACAATTCTTTGTAGAACACTACTCCAATAGGTTTTGCCATAAGCTAGGTGTTTAAATAGAACATCTATATGTGGGGTATTGTAGTGTATACACTCTTGGAAGAAAGCTTTGTTTTGGGAATGGTTATGAATCTAGCTTTTGGAAAGTGTTTTCTTTCTGATTTCCCCTGAGAGATGAAATGAAGTACATATCTTGTGGTGCGAGTTAGACTGAGCCCTACTAGAAAAAAAAGTTTTTTCCTGCTCGCAGAAAGGTTTTCAACCTTTCAAAATCCTTCAGGATTTTCCTAAGAGATTGTGGCTGTATGCCAAAAGTAGACATAATGTATACACACTTGGGGGGGGGCGATCCTCAAAAAGTTTGGCGGGACTGTTTTGTGAAATTGAACTCTTTATGGTGCCAGATAACAAATCAAAGTTATCGTTCTTTACTTTGGCAAATTGCATAAATTTCAACACTGCATTAAGAACTGGTTTGTGTCTTACCACTGGTACTCATCAGGTTCAGGTGAACCAGTAACCTTGCAGCAGAAGGCAGCCGTCTGACCCGTTCTCCTCGCCTTTGACTCTGGGTTCTTTTGCACATACAGGTTTTCTGAGGAAGGTGCATGGTGGGATTTTTATTTCTCTCCATTTGAAAGGCAGTAATGTATTTTAATTCAATTTTAGAGCCTTACTTGCTCGCTCCAGCTTCACATGAAGTACAGTTGTAGGCTCAGAGCTCAGTGGCATAACAATCTCCTTAGGTCTGTGGCCCTGCAGCTTGATCAGCAGTGTAGTGTTGCCGTTTGGGCAGATCCTTGGTACACGGAAGTGTCCATTGTGGTCAGATAGCGTGAGAAGTTTGGGGCTTGTGCCTGAAAGGAGGATTGCTGCCCCAGGAGCTGGAAGACTTCCAGCTCTACGAACTGACCCAAGCACTGTGTGATCCTCACACATGCAAGCACTGCAGTCTGTGTTTGCCTTGCCCATCACACACTGCAAACTACAACCTAAAAGCAACAAAAGAGGAGGAGACATTTAGATGCTTTTTAGAAAAATTATACTTTGCTTGGTATGTACACGACTTTCCTCACTCGCTTTCTCACTGAGCTACCCCAATAACTTCAACAAATGCATGCGATTGGCCCTAAGAAGAAGATGCAAAGGTTCATGTTTAGATATTAGTGTGGCTGAACTATCCATGTTACTACAGTATTTTCCAAGTGCTTGATTAGAATGGTTAAGATGTGAGGTCTGGGTCCACATCCAGACCACCATCTGCCAGTTGATGACCCCTGCTCACTGGTATGTTTTTCAATTTGTTAGAAATCTGAAGTGTTGTTGTACCACTAGAGGTACACTACTTTAAGTTCTAATTATGTACAATCAAATGAGTGTTAAAAGGTTCATGTTCCCCAGGAGAAAACTCATCCTTGAGTGTACCATCCCAGAGACAAGCACAGTTTGGCCTTTTTTGGGGGGGTACTAAACATGTAACCCTGTTTACAGAAGAAAAAGAAAGAAGAGTCAGTCAGCATCTTACTGATGTGTCTTTCTTTGTGAATAAGCAACATCACCTGGACATACGGGTCCTTTGCACTGTCTGCTCTCCATCTTTAGACCGTTACACTGCCTGGATTGGGTTGTGCACGTTCTGGATCGGACCTGGGCTGCGACCTGGCCACATTGTGCAGGACACGGGGTCCAGTCTGACCAGTGACCCCACGTTCCTCGAGTTTCTGGCTTGGTGTCTAAAAACCAACAGGTGCAATTAGGTTTTCATGGTGTTCAGACGTCAGGTTCCGTCACAATCGTCCATTTTGACCATTCCCAAAATCAAAACCAATTGAAAATCCTAGAGCCGATTGTGTACAGGTAACAGTGCCCAAAGGGCGTGATCTGTACGGATAGAAACGTGACCAAATAACAGCGTAATGGAGAGATTTGACATTCGATGTCCATTTATTTTCAGCAGTCTCTTTTCTGGCCAAGTTCACAATGACGTTTGTTAATTAAATCAAGAAAAAAAAAACCCAAACACTTCAAAGAGCACAAGTGTCCCCCTGTGGATGTGTGTTTAGATAAAGCACTGAAACATGAGGTTTTTACTACGGCATTGGGGGAAACATTTCCAGCATCTTGTATTAATCAGAAAACCAACGTTTCCACTCCATCCAAATGCTAAACTGCTTGCTTTGGACTTCTTGTTTGTTTGAGATGAATTTCAGCACTTATGGAAGAGACCCAACACTGAATGTACTGCAGTCTTTCTGGAAGGTTCTAAATTTGTCATCAGTCAGCAAAATCTATTCCGTAAAACCTTACCTCTTGGGCACAGGAAACGGACTGCGTAATTAGAGCAGCTCTTCCCTTCAGGTTGTTCTGAATTGATGCACCAGAATCCCACAGCGGGTTCAGCGTGCACTCTCTCTCCGGTTCTGCGAGCTGGTATCCAGTCTGTAGTACGAGCTTCTAGCGCCCGTGGGGATTCACACACACGAGCTCGGTAATAGAATCGAATCGCATCCAACTGCTCATAATCTCCCTTCCCTCCAGGGTGATCGATGTTGAACCAAGTCGTCCAGTCGTAGTCACCTGGACAGGTCGGGAACACTGGCTTAGCGTTGCATCACATTCAATATCCTTTCTTTTTTTTCCACAACGATCTCAGCACTAGATTATTTCAGTTCCAGCACATCAATAATGACTAATCAAAAGCATTCAGGTGGAAGAGATATGTTGATGACAGCCTGTGGGAGTAATCCTGATTATGGTAACTCTTTTATAAATGTTTTGTGCGATGATGAATATAAATACCTTCGGTATCGAACACAGCTGGATTGTCCTGCATGGATCTTCCTGATCCTGTAGAGAAATTCAGCATTTTACTGATATTTACAACTCAATCAGAACAATCAAATTAATTTGTATTGCAGCTTTTAAAATAAAGCAAGGTGTAGGTCTAGATCCAGAAATCCCACCACCACCCCACTGTGTATCGTGTATAGAGTATAATTAAAAGATTGTTATTGGCACCAGAGAGGTGTAAACAACATTTAATAAGTTTACATGGTCAGGCAGATTTAAATATAGCTAAGCATGAATCTTGTCTTGGTATTTGATCTTAATAAAATTTATTGGAGGTGTGTGTAACTGTCTTATCCCCCCCACAAAAAGGGCACTTGCTTCCGTATGCTTCCACACTCTCAATATCTCGACTGTTTTGGTTTCCAGATTCTACAAAAAAAAAAAAGGAAGCAATCAAGCCGGTCAAAATGAACTTGATAAATTGTAATGTAATGTGATCATTTTAAAACATTATTATATCCACGTATAAACAAACTCACACTGTTTTGAATGTGTAAAAGAAAAAGAAAAAAAAAGTTTCAGACCTGAACCAAACAAATGATGTAAATGTTTAAATCAGGAACACCCCCCCACCCCCCACACAAACAAACACTCCTGTGTAATTTTCACTCATCTGTTAGCGATCAGGCTCCTTCACAGACCAACGTTCTCACCCCTAGAGCTTGACGACGTCTCATTTCTATGTTTTGATAACCGTAAAATAACGATGTAGGATTAATCCACGCGGTTGAACAGTACTCGACCTCGTATTATTCAAGCTTGCGTGTGTTCCAGGTTCATCACAGGAACTTAAAACTGACACGGCTTGACCTCGAGCTCGCAGTACGGCGTGGCCGACCGCCTCTGGCTTACACGCATCGTTTCCCATCGAGCTCGGTTTCTGAGAGGAAGCGCAACCAGGAGGCTATTTATCATCTTTACAGAAGGGTGAAATGCACGAGATTATGCAACTACCAATAAAAGCAGCTGGTAAAGTCCTGTTAGCACTTTCACCATGGATAATTTCACATTAAAAGCTAGAAACGGGCTGGGTTGGGTTGAGTGGTTGTACCATGAACTCTGCCTGTGAATAAATATTACGGTTGGGTTAATGGGGGTAACAAAAAGGTTAAGCGAAACAAACCTTGAGCGAAGGTGATGGAAATTCCAAAGAGGAGAAGACGACAGACCCACGTTCGCTTGTACGCCATCTCGAGTCTGTTCTGGCGGCCTTTCACCTCTGGTGATGACCTTTTCTTCTTTTCACGCTAAATATAATCCTGACACAGAACTCCTACAAGTCAGAGAAATTTTAAAGCAATGTATCTGCATAGAAGGAGGGAGGGGGGGGGGGTTAAATAAAACTCTTACTTGTTTTCCTAAAACTCGGACCCTTTTACCCAAATAACGTGAGGCTACATACTGCGTTGTTCAACCCTTTTTAGCTGTTGCTCTATTAAACGTGTTCTAGTTTAGATTTGGAAAAAGAAAGAGGCCGTGGAGTAAGAAAACGGATCTAAAAACACATTCTTATGTTCCCATATCACGTCTGTAAGAGTCATCAGTGTGTATCCGGGGAACGTAAAAATGCGAACGTGCAACACGAACCCTTCACCGCTCGAAAGTTCTTGAACCGATGGAGTTTAAGCTTTGCAGTCTACCCGCGATCTTTCAATTCAATGAAGAAACAACGTTAAACAAGTGTTCCGATACCCTGGTGAACGTAGATCCAGACTACAGATCGGAATGAGACTCTAAAGGAGTGTTTTTATTAAAAGGCGAGTGCACTGGTTTGGTGAAGATCTTCCTGTAAGGGGAGATTTGTCTTCCAGTTGATATTTAAACAGTGTTCGTATCAAGAACAGCACAAAAATACACCTGCACACCTGTTAGATAAGATATTTATGCATTCTGCCAATCATGTGCATAAAATCATGCGGAGATTCAGTTAATGTTCACATCATACACCGGAATGGGGGGAGGGGGATATTTGGGCTGGTTTGAGTATTTCAGAAATGTAGGACCTCCTGGGATTTTACACGCACGCGTCGCTAGAGTTCACGCTTTCGCAGAATGATGCGAAAAACAAAGAAGGGTCTGGGTGAGGAAATGCCTCGTCAGTGAGCGTGCTCAGTGAGAGACAGGAAGGCTACAGTAACTCAAACAACCGCTCTTTACAACCACGGTGAGCAGAAAAGCATTCAATACCACTGCAAACCTTCAGGTGGACAGGCTACAACCGCAGAAGACCACATCGAGTTCCACTCCATCAGACACGAACAGGAATCCGACGCTACATCGGGCACAAGTTCACGGAACCCAGGTAAAATTTCCCCCCAATCTTCGGCACATACCTCATTGTTGTGGGTTTTTTTCCTTCTAATAAATCGCAAACATTTCTCAGTTCACTTATACACATTAATTAATTAATTAATTAATTCGATTTTCTAATGCTAGAGGATTTAATGTTGAACCAAAACAGGATGTAAGAAGAAAAAAAACTTTTCCCTGGCAAAGTGAACGGACACGTTTCCCACAAAACAAAACAAAAAAAAAAACCCCCAACAAACAGACACATAACATACAAGCCACAGATTTAAGTATCGGGATGTCTTGTTTGTTTTCAAACCCCTTAAATATGTTTGTGATTTAATAAAGTCTATTATTAATTATTTAGTACCTGTAGTGAAACTACTAGAACTCTCACCTATGTGTTCTTCACTTCTATCAGTTAAACTTCAGGTGATGAACGAGAAAATAAGAAAGAAAAATAAACACTTAAAAACACACACTCGCAAAGCGTAGCAGCATTCAGCTGTGTAATGAAAATAATATTACATCATGAAGAATAAAACCATAAGAACAGGAAAATAAGATGTCGTCTCACCCAGGTCACGGTCGTTTAGAGAAGTGAAGAAGACCTCAACTGCAGGAATGGTGTGTGTGCGCTCTCGGTCTTCTGCGGTCTCTTATATAGCTCAAGCTTGACTTGTGGGCTTGGCTGTACGCCACGATCAGGAAACCAGATGACCGCATGAGGAAACGACTTTCTCTCTCTCTTGCTCTCTCTCTCTCTCTCTCTGTGTGGTTTAGAGAACCGTGTAAATGAGCTCCAGTAGCAGTGTTCTCAACTCTTTCTGTTCCAGTGATAAATCCAAGTTTGTTCGGTTTTACAGAATCTTCTGAAGCAGATGTTTTTCTGTTCATAGTAATTGAAGGTGTAAGCAATCAATACGCAGAAACACACGCACACACACGGAAATAGTCTAATTAGTATCATGTAAACGCAGATGAAGACAATATTCTGATTCCAAACCCTGGAACATGGCCCGTTTAATTGATAATTTGTTGCATCTAAACGCTTTATTCTGGGTAGCAACGGCAGCATCTCGAACCTCCCGGGAAATAACAGCGCGTGTGTAGATCAGCACGCTCACTAGCGTGTATACAGGAATACTCCGACACCTGTACGCACGTCGACGTCGTACTCGGAACACGGCTGCGATACGAGTAGAGACTATAAACGGAGTTTAACGTGCGGGTAAACGTAGTCAGTGATGATCGACGCCCACGTCCAATAAAGCAGCTTCGAAAAAGAATGAATATTTTACTGAAGAGAGAAATTCTGCGTGCTTTATTTTACCTGATGGACGTAGTTAGAAAACGGAACGCTGTAGTCTTTCTCCACGCTACTCTTATTGAAACAGTTTAACCACTCGTCCAGCTGAAGCCGGTTCATTGTTTTGTTTTGTTTCGTAATCGGTTACAGACTTAAAGGTTAAGATTAACCGCTAACGGTTTTGTCATTTCAATTGCAATTAAATCAGAGTAAATTTTAAAACACCAGGAATTCAAGTAAATGTTTGCTAATGGACGGCGTGAAGGGTATAACCTCCGTCAAATTAGGCTGAAGTAAAAAAAATAAAATAAATGTAAATAAATTTGACGTCAGAGCACCGTCGTTTTACACCGACAGACAACAATAAAATGTTATTTACTTATTTACTAACACTACATTCTGAAAGCCTGAACGCTCAGCGTTTTCCGTGGCTCTCGGAAGCAGTTCTGATGAAGCGTGAACTGGACCTGACAGGATCTTACTTTCCAGTCAAACACATTTGAAAATGAAGCTTTACGTCTGTATAATTCGTTCTTTCGGAGACGGGAATACTTCTTCCAGAGGGATGAAGTCGAAGCGCTCCAAGTGTCCGACGTTAGCATTGGGTTAGCATTACAACCGTTTATAAAGGAGTTTGAAGTGGACACGGTGTTCTGTATTTCTCCCGGTGCAGAGAACTGTTACAGTTTTCCCATCGGTGCTGAACACACACACAAACAAACGTGTTCAAAAAATACTTTATAAACTAACAAATAAACAAAAACCTAGCACGAGTTGCATCAGTAACTTTAACAGTACAGCTTTAACAGTAGATCACACTTGCTGCTTTGTCGGTTTGGTTTATTTGGGATGAAGATAAATAAACACCACCAGATGGGGACCAGAGGTGGCCAAAGGCTCTTCTTAAAAGCGTCCTTCGTGGTATTAAAGTGCGCGAGATTACACCAAGCGCCCGACGGCCCAGCGAGCCGCCTCCGTTAACTTCACCTCATCATGAGAATTAGAAGGCAGAGTCGCACAGCAGGACGCGTCGGGAACGTCACACGCCACGAGCTACATCACACCACGCCGAGACGTCTTTTAGAAGGTCTCTGAAAGTTTCCACTCCGAAGCGTGAACGGGATCGACGCCCGTGGGTTTAATACTGGTGTAGTTTATTTAAGGAACAATTTATCTAACAGTTGCCTAGATTAAAAAGGTAAATGTTTTTTGTTTTTTAAATAAAGAAAGAAAACCTCAAACATGATCCTGGTCATAATCTTTCTGTACAAACCTGGATTATATTTATAATCAGCATCACAGCAAACCGTGATACCCTGGCAAGTGGAAATCCCCTGACTGTGAATAAATTTGAGATTATAGAAATCTCTAGATTATAATCTCGTCTAGAAATGGATCAAATAATCATATCTTCGGTTTCTTGTAAACACGTGATCGAAAATACTACATAAACATATTAAAGATATTCTGTTCGACATTATTTGCAGTCACTTGCAAACCTTTTCACACCCCAACCCAAGAGAATGTATTTTTGTTCATTTTAATTCATTTCTGTACCATATATGAATAAAACTAAAAACATACGAAACCAAAGAGAGATGGTAAAACACTCTGAGCGACACAGACGGCCATCGTTTGGTAACAAGCATCTTCCATACACAAACAAAAAAGAAAAGCGAGACACTGATCGATGACGTTTGGCAGAAGGGGAAAATTGCGTAAACGTGCGTCTCATGTTTCTTTCATCGTTGCTGGTTGTCCGGTTGGAAAATAAAACACGAATCTTACCTCATGTTTACCAGACAGCGATTATTGCATTTCCTGCAGCGGTCATGTGGGGAAGTCTGAGGTCATTCATTTATAAAAGGATCAGGAAGTAGTTTGCGGTTGTACCTCGGCGTTTGGCGCTGTATAATTTCGAAACACCTTTCCTGAACACAGTTTTACAGGTAGGTGATGATGCGAGGGAACTGCTCGAGGAATGGGAGTTTTACTGCAGCAGACAGACGGCAGACAAATACGCTAGCTTACATAATCAGGAAAAGATGCTTTAGACCGTGCGTTTGGTCTGTAATACCATGGAAGCGGACCTGTATAGTAGCGTACACGGTGGACTCGTGTTCCCGGATAAAGTATTTGCACGTTCATAATCGCACAACTTTCTAAATAAACAGACCGTATCCTGGCGAACAGTGCTGTCTACACACACGAGAACATGAGCACGGCTACTAAGCAACAACAACAAAAAAAAACATTTACACAAACCCAACTAATAGCACGTATGCCGTTACACCGTACGTAAGCAGCGTCCCAGCAGCCGTGAGCCATCTCACTTACTTTTTCCCCCCTTTCAGCAAAGTCACCCGAGACATTCATTCACTCCTCGTTAAAAAGAACTCCGAGCTGGATTTAAGTCAGTTGAATCCTTCATGAGACATGTTGCTTAATTCATTTCGTAAACACACATTCCGCAGAAACTTTGAACTTCATTTATAGTAAAGCTGTGTAATTAGCGCCGGGGCTGGGCCGTGTGAAAAAATTCGGGTTTTTCTTCTCCCCGGTTTGATCTTGGCCAATTCCCACCCGCCTCCTCTCGATCATACGACGACAGCTACCCAGTGGAGCGTGAAGGCTAATACAGGTTTCCTCAGCCTACATCCACATTAATCCGGATTAGATATGAAAACTGTATTTTTGTTTTAAAACGCTCCCGGGTCTACGCCGACGTTCTCAAAACGTTTCCAAAATAATTCGTTCATCTACACTGATGTGTCTGAAAACTCATTTACGGCATTTAGCAGACGCCCTTATAGAGCGCGACTTACGTTTCTCTCATTTATACAACATACAGTAT
The DNA here is from genome assembly GCF_023375685.1 of Ictalurus furcatus. Lineage (NCBI taxonomy): Eukaryota > Metazoa > Chordata > Actinopteri > Siluriformes > Ictaluridae > Ictalurus > Ictalurus furcatus. The sequence continues at coordinate 16,996,212 of NC_071281.1, forward strand.
AGGGATTTCAAAAGAATGAGATAATTGGCCATAACCTAAAGATAAGACTGAAGAAACAGGGCATCGAGTCTGTGCGTAGATTGGACGACTCACTGATCGGATCTCGTGTTTTTTTGAACGTTAAACTGGATTTTTGCTTCTCTCATCCAACATGTTCTAGAGTTTTACTTTTCAATTGTGCTTTTGAGTATGATCATTTACGGAAAAAGGGTCATTAGCACCGCTAGTCGTTTTCGACGAGACCACGCGTACTGCTGTAAACGGGCTCGAGCGGTGAACCGGAGCAAATCCGGCATCATGGTGTTCCAGAACAGAGCGAACAAAACAAAACATCACTTCACACTGGGTGAACATCATACACTTATCTCAGTGGAACCCCCAGCAGCACAGAGAGCTTTAACTCGGCCACGCAAGTGCTCGCAGATAAAATCCACATAAGAATCCTCATTCCAAACTGGCTAGAACTCTACGGTAAAACTCGACTGAAAACTCGCCGCAACTCGGCCAAAAACGCCTGCAGAGCAGAGCTGGGGATTTCCGCCCCCTGTTTAAAATATAAATAAAATTAAAAAAAAAAAAAAAAGAGCAGCAAAATTCTGGCTCCATCGAAACCATGGTTTAGTTTTTGTCAGAATGTAGTAACAGTATTTTAAGGAAAGCAAATCAAAAAGGTTATTTCTTATGCGTAGACTGAAGAGTTCTGATGTTCGTCGATCCGTTTTGGAACACGGTATACGAGTGTCATGTTGAGAGGATTTTAATGTTCAATACTACAACCTGGTGATTTAGCGGGTGTGGAATAAAAATAAAAAGTTACAGAGGATGGTGAGAACGGCAGGAAACATACTACGACGCCAAACAAACGCACATGGCTTGGTGAACTATTTGCTTGCAACACACAGAAAAGCAACGAGACTTATATTGGACTCCACACCCCCACTTCACTCAGAACTTGTCATGTTTCTATCTGGAAAAAGGTATAAGGTCCGAAAATCTCTTAGAAATGTGTAGACACTTTCCTTTACACCAGAGGAGATTCGAATATTAAGTGAAGGGTAAGCAGCTCTTTGTGAGAATAGTTTTTATATTGATATATTGTGTGTAATTGTTTTGTTTACATTTTTTTAATGAGAAGTCAAAGGAGAATTTCCACGTTGGTGGACGATAAAGTCAAATCGATCACTCCAACCCCGAATCCCTACAGTACAGAGCTCTCCTCGCTAACCACCTGTCCACAGAAACTCATCCCCTCAGCCAAAACCCAACAAAAACCACTCACCCAAACACACTCTCACACCTGAGCTAAAGAACATGTACACCGAACAGTGGAAAAACCAAATGAAATCCCAAACCACATTAAACACGAACACAACTCTAATCAGACAAATCCAATTAGCTGAATATCTGAACAACAAGAACCTGAGAGAAAGACAAATTATGACCAGCTATAGCTCGAGTGATCACTATTTAGAAATGGAAAAAAGGAAGACACGCGGAAACCTATAAACTCCGAGAACAAAGACGCTGAACACTGGGACCTACAGGAAGTACAAACAGAGACGCACTTCAGTCTGATCGGTCCAATATAACCGGATCAGACAGGAATATTACCGTAAATTCACATCCATCATCCCAAACTCCTCCTCCATCCCAAAGACTACGTACAAAATTGAGTGGTCTGAATTAAACCATATTTCAGCATCGTATACGATACGGAACCAAGTTTGTGGACACCTGACCAGCTCACCCATACCTGGTTCTTCTGCACACCGTTTCCACAAACAATCGTATTGAACGTCTGTATGCTGTAGCGTTATAATTTCCCTTCACTGAAACCAATGGTTTCTACACACTACAAGACGTTCAGAGACGTCGGGTTTGTGGTACGGTTCGTATTACACGACCGTCTCGTCATGGGAGTCACACAAAGCGGGATCCACGAAGACATGGTTTGCCAAGGATGGAGTCCTGACCTCAACCTTTGGGTTGAACTGGAACGCCGAGTGCACCCCAGGCCTCCTCACTCGACATCAGTACCTGACCTCACGAACACTCTTGTAGCTGAACGAACACAAATCATCCCCCACAGCCGTGCTCCAAAATCGAGTGGAAAGCCTTCCCAGAAGAGTGGAGGTCATCATAACAGCAAAGGGGGTGCTTTGGGATGCAATTTTTTCTTCAATTTTTTTTTTAAATTATGAGCTGTTGACATATCTGAATGACATTTCCGACATGTAACACATGTACACGTATACATAAACATAAACCTTCTTTAGATATCAGACCCACTTCACACACCCACACGTCTCGTTTCCCGTGCCGATGTTCACACCGTCCTAAACACCGACCCACACTGTAACCCCTCGGTGTTTCTCTAAACTGTACGTTTACGGGTCGATCCCGCAGGTGCAGTGTTTTTAGGAGGTTCTGCAGCTCTTCAAAGCAAGGTAGTAAACAGATAAACAAACACACAGCTCCCCTAGCAACTGGACAGGGGGGGTGAGATTTTACAGTCGACTCCAAAATAACTGGCACCCTTTTAACAAAATGGGGAAAAACCATTGCACATAAACATTTACACACAATACTTCAAACGTTTACTTCATGCACCCGAGTAAAAAAATAAAAACCTCGTTAGAACTTAAAACAAGTATTTGCTCTTAAAAACAGCGCCAATTAGCGACACCAATATTCTCTAGTTTGGTGCATTAGATATAAAATCCTTTCATCAACCAGCATGAAGCTTTCAAAGCAGAAGAGATAAGGGATAGAAAAATGATATAAGCAGCTAGAAACAGGAAACCTCAATGGATCTATTAGAAAACAGGCTGGAACAGGTGAAGATTTGCCAGGAACTCGACTCGTGACCATAACAAAATACCAGAAATTTCAGATTTGAAAACTGTACTTAGTTTTGGGGGTTCTGAAGTGTTTCATTTAACCATTTATAACAGCAATCTGATCAGAAATATTGTACAAAACAAACCTACAAATGCAGCACCTTGGATGCTCAACTGGGCCATAAACATGGAGTAACAGGCTAGAAGATGAGACGTGTCCTGCTCGGTGTCTTTTGCCTTGTTTCTTGTTACCGAGTGCAAACTGAAGCACTGTTTGATGTTCAAACGTTGCTGTTTTATGGGTCTGTCTGGAGTTTCAATGCATGTTCTACTCCATCTCCACCAGATTGTCCGGTTTCCTCCCACGTCCCAAAAACATGCTGGTAGGTGAAACGGCAACTCTCAATTGCCCCCATGGTGCGAATGAACCTGGGCTCACACCCATTGCCCTCTCCAGACCCACCACCCTGACCAGGATACAGCGGTTACTGGGGATGGATGGATGGATGGATGAAACAACATACTGGATATTTCTTAGAGTTGGCCACAGTCCACAGGTAAACAACTCCTCGTGTACTAGCAGATGTAAGGAGTCTGCGGGGTTAATACTGTGCTGTACAGATCGGGAGGCCGTGGTTGCGAGTCGGATCCCTGGGGAACCTCAGCTTAATGACTCCAGCAGTGAAACTATGCAGAAACAGCTTCTGCTTCTATCATTAGGGGGCCGGCAACCCACGGAAGAGGACCCGGAGACGTTCCTGTCTTCCTTTCGCATCTAGTGAGACGTATATATTCCTGGAAAAAAGGTTTTCTCTTCAAATATGACTCTCAAACAAGAGGAACTTTTTCCAGTATGTGAATGAATGACGGATACAAGATCAAGCAGATTAGTGTTGGAAAAGTTGGGCTGGGAATCTCATCCAGCCTTGGTAAACGTCCACGAGTGAATGCTAGTCCAATCAAAAACAGTTTACTGAAACCCTCAAATGTCCTGCTGATATTTTAGGCAGTTTATCCGATATTACACGAGAGTTAATATTGTGTTGATCCTGGAACTGGGTCTCTCTTAACCCATTGAAGGAAAACCTTGTGGTGTTTTCCGACTTTATCTTATACAGTTAACTCTAGAAATATTGGTGCCGTTTAAGAATAAATATATCAAGTTAATAAGACACAACGGGGAGGTTGTGGATCAGGTGGTAGAGCAGGTTGTCCACTAATCGTAGGGTTGGCGGTTCGATTCCGGGTCCATGTGACTCCACATGCCGAAGTGTCCTTGGGCAAGTCACTGAACCCCAAGTTCCTACCGACAAGTTAGCGCCTTGCATGGCAGCTCTGCTACCATTGGTGTGTGTGTGTGTGTGTGAATGAAACACAGTGTAAAGCGCTTTGGATAAAAGCGCTATATAAGAGCAGACCATTTACAACAATGAAATGGTATTGTTAGATGAAATATATGGGAACACTCATTTTAACACTATTTTCTCAAGGACAAGGAACGGATTTGAATTAAATTGGTCTAGCTTGAAGACTGGAGTATGGTTATGGCTTGCCAAAAGTTTGAGCCAGGGTAAAGGTTGAGCTGGGGTTAGGCCTGAGCTAGTGGTAGGTTTAGCCTAAGGGTATTTATGGTTTATGGTTAAGGTTGGGCTGGGGTCATCCTAGTGTTAAGTCTTGCCTGGAGTTATTGAGCTAGGGTCAAGCTGGGTTGGTCTAGGGCTACTCTAGGGTTCGCTAAGGTTACGGTTCAGTTTGGTTAGACTTATTCTAGGGTTAGGGGTATACCAGGGTTCGTTTAGAACAACATGACCTCGCTTGAACATCACTGGCACGTTTCAATGTTGAGGGTCATGTGAAAGAACTGTTCACTCTTTCTCCCCCTCACTCTCGTCTCTGACCCTGTCCTCATACAAAGCCGCTGTGTCCTTTGTCCATTCTCCAAGAGATGATTCACATTTTCTTCAGCACAGAACAGCATGCAGGTCCTCAATGAAAGGCAGTGAACTCAGAGCTGTGTGCATGTGAGCCATATTACACAAACAAACAAAGATGTCACTCGACATTGAGCATTTTACCGTCGCACCAAGACAACAAAACATCACGCTCAAGTAGTTATTAAAAAAAGAAAGAAGAAGAAAGAAAAAAAAGTTAAAGGTGATGAAATAAATAAAAGAAACCATGCTGAACTGGGTGGAGAAGCGTGTAACAGGCAAACATCAGTGCTGTTAACAAAATGTCTTATATAAATGTGATTAATTCAATGAAAAGTGTAATAAAATATGTATTGTGTCACTTCATTAGCCTTGTGTTTCCAGTATGACACACTAGGACACAGTAGGGGAGAGCACACACACACACACACACACACCCCCCCCACATGACAGTTTCCTCCACCCATAAATACAAGCAGGAACAAGTTCTCCAGTGGTGATGGTGAGGTTTCATGCTCTCATGAGTGCTTATTTCTACACACAAGAGCAACTCCAATATAAGAAAAGAAAGAAAGAAAAAAAAAAAGTTCACAATGATTAAGGTTAAGGGTGTGGGTTTGTGTTATGTGCTCACAATGTCGTTCAAATGAAAATAAAATAAAATAAAATAAAAAAAGTCACTTGTTATTTAGAACATGACTCTTCATTCCGAGAGAGAGAGAGAGAGATCTGGTTTCAGGTTTTGCTCCCCATCTCAGGATGGCATGAGGTAACGAGCACCAACGTAGCAGCATATAAAATATACACAGTTCAGCTGTGGGTCACAGAATAAAAAAATATCATCACTTACAGTCCCCTGCAAAAGTAATGCCAATTCTATTTCGCTAGCCACCAAAGACATCTGGGTTCCAGCTCAAAAAAACTTCTGCATTCATTTTCTCATATTTTACATCTAGACGTGTTAAACGAGGACATTAGGACATGGCACAAACAACTAGACATGGAACAGGTAATCAAGGACAACAGAAGTTGATTACAAACATTGTGTGAGTTGTGAAGAAACACCCAAAAACAACAGTTAGTGACATCACCAACTTCACCAACAACCTCTGCAGGACAGGATGAAGGGATCACAATCCACCATCCAAAGACTTCGAGAGCAGAAATATCGAGGCCGTACCACAAGATGTAAAGCACCCATCAGCAGTATGAGTCAGAAAGTCAGACTGGAATTCACAAAGAAATACAGAGATGATCCACAAAAGTTCTGGAACCAAGATGAACCTCTACCAAAGTGATGGAAAGTCCAAAGTGTGGAGAAAGAAAGGATCTGCTCATGATCCAGAACATACAAGCTGATCTGTGAAACATGGTGGAGGTAGCGTCATGGCTTGGGCTTGCACGGCTGCTTCTAGAACATTCTCACTAATCTTTATTGATGATGAACTCATGATGGTAGCAGCAGAATGAATTCAGAAGTCTACAGGAACGTTCTGTCTGCAGATTTACAGAGAAATGCATCCGGATTAATCAGGAGGAACTTCATTGTGCAGCAAGACAACGATCCAAAACACACTTCCACCTCAACACAGGACTTCATCAGGGGGAAAGTGGAAGGGTTTAGACTGGACAAGTCCATCACCAGACCTTCACCCAACTGATCAGCATTTCAAACCAACAGTTTGGTGTCAGGGAGTCTCAGGATTGATGCAGTTATCGCAAGCTAGGGAAACGCAACCAAATATTAAGTGTTATTTACTTATAGGACTATCTGTTCATATACTTTTGCTCACCTAAAAATTGGCTGTTCTGATAAAAAAAAGCTTCTGTTTTATGTTGTTTAACACGACTAGATGTAAACACCAGGAAATAAAAGCTGAGATCCTAACCTCTCGTCTCATCTCCATCTTTTCATCTCAAACCCAAAAGGTCTTCCGTGTACACCACAAACTAACGAATTTGCCTCGCCGTTCCAGTAGTTTTGGAGGGGACTCAATTTTGGAGCAACGTCGTCTTATTTTTTATAATGCATAAACATTACTGTATACCACACACACACACACTTTTTTTCCCCAGTCTAGTGTGTCCAAGATTTTAACTGGTATTATACTTTAAATATTTGATTTTAATGTGTATAATAACTCATGTGAAAACTACCAGGTTTAAACATTTGGTGGCAAAATGAAAACTATTCAGAATTTAATGTTAATATAGTACATACAACATTACAGTATACACACACACACACACACACACACACACACACACACACACACACTAAAATGAACAATAATCAAGTGACTAAAATATGACAAATACTTAAATAAGTAAATCCAAACGAGCCGGCCGTGTTCAGTATTTCCACACGGAGAATACGAGAGGTGTGGGAACGCTTTTCTAGCATCGACGCTTTAAAATTACACAAGCCTGCCGAATGACCCATGAGATTGAAAACATGTGGCCTGGAAGATGGATGAGATGTGCACGGCGTGGCCGTTGAGACGAGGTCTTCCATTTTCTCCAGCTCTTTTTCTCGCGTTCCCTTTGAGAGGGTCAGAATAGGTTGAATGAGGACGTTAAAAGAGGCTTTTTTTTTTTTAAATTCTAAAAACACTGTTCATGTCTTTCTGTATTGAAGTCTAGAGCATTAGAAACTGCACACTAATTAGAGATTCAGATGGGGGTGGGGTGGTCAAAGTCTCTTTGACCGATTTTTTTTTTTCCACATTCTCTCCAAGCCGGTTACGACCGAGTGGACGTGGATCAAAGCGACAGTTGTGAATCCGATTCAAAACGATGACCTCTAGAAGTTACAGCAGCAATAAAGACAGAACCGGTTCTTGTGTCGGCGTTTCACGGGTCAGCGGTGAGCAATCCGGACAGCGCACCGACACCATGCATGGATAATCCTTTTATCCTCCATCTTCATTCGAGGACGGCGAGCAGACGGATGCGTCCGGACGAGCTGCCGGCTCCCCGGTGAGGCAGGAGGACGAAGAGCTTTCAATCCTCCGTGAAAAGACGGAGGGAAAAACAGTACGAGAAGCAAAAAGATGTCTCTCTCTGGTCCGATCCATCTTTCCTCATCAATGAGACAATCCAACGACAGCTCCACAAAGATCCTGACCAGATTCCCAGGAGGAAGACTCGTCTCATCAGACGAGTTATTCTCTGGATGAAGGTGAAGAACCTGTCCCAGGTGCTGGGCTATAAGCATCCCCAGGTGTAGAATTAAATGCACTGATTATATAGCATCATGACCTCGCTCTTACTAAATAAAACATTACGATTAGTGTCACAAGACCGAGTTAACATTCGAACCATTTCCTCAGGTTTTTCATATAAAAGGAAACAAATTTAAAATAGTGTTATGAATTCATTTTTAAGACAAAATCCAGAATTGTTGAAATTAGATGTGATCGTTTAAGTGTTTAGTGTAAAAAATTCAATCATCATGACGTTTTGATCAATATTTACGCAGTCGTTTTGCGGAACAATGCATAAAATACACTACAGCATGTCCCAAAAGTCTCCACACACCGGGGACGATGGACACCGGCACCGTGGCGGTTATATCTTCGTCAGCGGACGTCCGCGGACGTCTACTTCTTCTCGGTCGGTCCGCGACACTTCCGATCTTTTTGAATTCGTCAAGGAGTGTGATGTGCTCACCATGTTTCTTATTAAAACGTCCATCGCAACCTTGCGGCTTCCCGATCCGGCCGCGAGAACGATTTCGACACGTTATTCTTTTCTCAAAAGGCGTTCTTAAAGGCTATCTTGGTGGGGGTGAGGATGGGGGTCTTTCTCATCTAAAATACTAGAGAAACATGCACCAGATACTAATCTGCTGAAGCCATGACATTGTGTGTAATGACCCAGGCAGAGCAGCGTGCAGCAGCCACTGTGAAAACAAGAGTGAGGAATAATTACAAAGGACAAAAAAAAAAAAAAAAATGGCAAAAGATTTATAAAATAAATAAATAAACAAATAAATAAATAAATAAAGTGACCGAGACAGGAAAGAAGCCGAGCTGGCCAAGCTTCATTTTAGCAGCGGGAATGGAATAAAACGTCATGTTGTAAAAGTGGTAATGGGTCTAAAAATGTCAGGATGCAAGGTCTAGCATCTCTCATAATCATTGTTAAATATATATTCAAATAAATAAATAAATAAATAAATAAATAAATAAATAAGACGTTGGGTATGAAATCATTTGTGTAGATTTCTATAAAACACAATCCTGAGACTCTGTTACAAGCATTGTTATTATTGTTTCCATAGTAACAGCTTGCTCACAACAGTAGATGCTAAAACCAGTTAAAATATTAGAGTCCTTCCATACGAGCATTAATGGAAGGAGTCTCCAGTGTCGGAGGAAAAAGCTGCAACTTTGACAAGGGAAAAATTCATCCGTTTGCAGTTTCTCGGTAACATGACCGGCTGCGTTTTATTTCCGTCTTATTAACTTCAAGCGAGAGAAGGAAAAAAAAAAAAAAAAAAAAAAAAAAAAAAAAAGAGGGAACGACTGATTACAGCTGCTATAAGGCAAGTGAAAACAGGAACATTACACAACATTAAAATGTTACTGTAAAAACCAGACAAAAAAAAAAATTTTAAAAATCACGTTACATTCTTTAAGAAATAGAACATTGTCACCGTAGGCAAATCGCTGAGGTCTAAAGGGGATAATCAACTTCGGGGTGGTAACAGTAACTCTGCTTCATCATGTCTTCTTATTGTTTATTTTCCTAGAACTGCATGACACACAGTGTTTAATTCCTTACGTAACGCACACTCGCACTCCGTGTTCTCGCCACGAAGGCCCTGTCTGGACGTGAGCACCTTCACACATGTGTGTCCCAGCCGTTCAATCTGCTCTACATCTGGGTTTTGTGATGGTGTAATCCTCCTGAACTCTCACCCCTTGCCTGAGGAACAATTCGAACATACGACTCGGATCAGGAACGAGCTCAGCTACCTCGACCTCAGCTCTCCACAGATCCCAAAACAGCACACGTGCGAGTGTGTACTGGCTAAAAAGAGGTTCTATAGAAACAACCACGATGAACTCGAACAGGAGGTCGTCCAGCCACACATGAGGCTACTTCCATCACTTCAAAACATTACATCACTGTCTAGAACTCAGTCTAGCCCCACGTCCGGTTCTTTTCCTCAACCCCCGTCTTCCAGCTCAGCACCTTATCAAAAAGCACTGCAGGGGGAAAAAAAAAAGTGGAAGTGATATTGCACATGGGGAATGCTGTGATCGTGCCTCGCTCACACAAATCAAACGCGCACGATCCTGCGTCCTAAACAGATCAAGACGTGTAACGGATAAGAAGAACGAGTGCGAGAGTGCGTTTATAATAAACATCCCCAGAGATGACGTAAGACAGATTGAGGGTTCTAGCTGGGATTTTCCCAAACATCTTGGCTCAGTTCTTCAGCACATGTGAGAACTTGATTAGAAGAGTCACATCGAGCTGTTGTAGAACATAAGCGCATATTCTGAATCATTAGAACCAATCATCACTTCATATCACTTACTGTGGCTAAAATAACTTCTCAAATGTAAAGCACAGTTTCAGAAAAGAAGTGGGGGGGGCAAAAAAAACCCCAAAAAACCAACAACAACAGTGCAGTGTTGATCCGGGTCCCGTTGTATCGTGAGAGTGAGAACGTACCCTCTACCTGTCAACTAATCGGATTGGGGGTAGACAAACTTTCAGCACCATTTTTTTGTTTAATTAAAATCCACAAACTGAGTGTTACGAATATAAACTTCAGACTAAAACTTTACATTAACACACACACACACACACACACACACACACACACACACACACACACACTACATATATACACCCACATTTTATATTGAAAATTATATTTTAAAGAATTATATTTGAAAATTAATCGTCGGTGACTCTGGGTATCTTCTAAAGCTAGCGGTGTCGCATTACGTGCGTATGACGTCACGTGCCATCGACCGGGAAACGGTTTATACTTCCAGTTAGTAAAAAAAAAAAAAACGCTAGTGATATATTTGAGATGATATTACCTTTCTAAAACCCACACACTAGACGGTAGAGTACACAGTGCATAGTGTAAGTGTACAGTACTTCACTGGGACACAACTCTAGCATTTACTCGTCGATGCGTTGTTTTCGGAACAGGAATAACGTAATGAGTAAACACGCCCCGTGCCGCGTACACACCGATTAAACGATAATCAGATTCGTTGAAGACGACTTCCACAATTGATTATTATCGATTAGCTGTTGCAACTCTAGACCGCTGCTTTATTTAGAAAGGGTTCTAGATTTAACCTTTAACCTTTATCTTTAAAAGAGAGAGGTTCTAGATTTGACCTGCAGATTAAACTCTTTTTAGACGCTTCTTTTGGTTTCAGTGTACAGTGGACTGCAACATCTGGAAGAAACAAACTTTAAACCCAGGCCACTGTAATAACGATTATGTAATACTTTTGATTAATTAAGCAACATCACACTCGCAATCTTTCTGCTGCGCTGAATATCAGTACTGATACTTCGACGTTTAGATGGAAGTGCTCCCCAGTTTGTACATCTCTCATCTAGGTTTCCTCAAAAGTTCTCAGGCTGGTTAACAGATTTAACTTCCTAAAGTGACTCTACTTACAATGTTTTTTTTTTCCCCCCGAAAGGGAAACTCTCTGTTGTAGGCTTCTACAAAAGAACCTCGAAGCGTTCTACCAGATGTTCGATAGATTAAGCTTTTTTTTTTTTTTTTTTAACAAAACTCCTGTAGTTTTAAACAACACAGTGGGCTCCGACAAAGTTTTCTGCAGTTTAATCACAGACATTTAAAGCTAATGTTCCGTACTTTTATCTGATATTTATGCTAATTTACTATTTGAAATCTGACCCAAAAAAAACCAAAAAAAAAACCAACCCTTTTACGATTACAATCATTTCAGAGTGCAAAGCTTGCAGGAAGAGGGTCTTTATAAAACATTCCCTACGTAATTTCACACACACACACACAGTAGTTTAACCAGACATAGTCTGGTTAAACTATTAAGGCCTCAGAGACGTCTCCCCTCCCTCTTTCCTAGTGTGTACACACACACACACACACACACACACACACACACACACACACACACACACACACTTCATGCATCTCCTCTCCTACAGAACACAATGTAAAAAAACAGAAGCTCACGAGCCAGAACCCGACCAGAACAAACGTTTAGGAACAACGTTTTATCGCGAGCCCAATCATGATCCGTTACGCCTGTTTCTGGACTGTTCTATTTACTGAGAGATTTTATGAGGAAATAAGAGACAGGCCTTGTACCGAGAGCCACAGCTACAGGACAGAGGAAGTTGTGAAACAAAAGCGCATCATATATTTTTTATACGAGTAAAAATGATTCATATTCCAGTGACACTGTAAAGTCATGCAGCAGTTAAACACAAGGATATCTGTAAGGGATACTCTCCAATCCTTTTATAAAAAGTTTCTAAAGTTTTTTTTCCCCTTTAATCTAACCCCCCTCTCTCTCTCTCTCTCTCTCTCATTGGCATCATTGATTAAATTCTGGATTGTTATTGGTTAGAAAGTGTTGATTAATTTTCTATAACAGCAGCTCTGACAATAGCGCAGGTTTATATTAATACACTACTTCTAATGAAATTAAATATATATATAATTAATTTCATCAGAAGCAGTGCATTATTATTATATATATATATAAAAAATAAATAAGAAATTAATAAAAATGGAATTTTGTTCCCAGTGCAGTTCATAATATTTATCGCTAGATGTCACTGTTGTCGTGCAGTGACGTGACGAGAAAAAACAAAAACAAAACACATACTACTGTACTAAATATTACCTCAAAGTCATTACACCGTTACTGACATGCTATTTAGTCCGGTACCGTATAATGTGCTATTTGGTGAAAAGTTGAAAATCAAAAAATAAGAGCCATTTCCACTCAGAAACCTGCCTCACACTGAAGCAATAATGAGATGCATGTAAACAGCACTGTATGAAAACCTGATCAAGTCTAAAGGCTGAGGTGCTTGGGATATAAAAAGGTCATAGAAGCCCAACAGGGAGAAAGAAAGTAATCGCACCTCACACATTCGGCCTACAGCATCAGGACTGTTTAGTGCAGCCTCCTCCAGAGAAAAGAGAAAACTGCAACGCCATCAGGACCGCTGAGAAAAATCATCGGATGCAGTCTGTCATCACTTCAAGACCTGAACATCGCCACAAAGAGGGGAGCAGGAAGAGAGAAAAAAAAAAAGAAAAAGAAAAAAAGATCACCAGTGAAGCCTCCTACCCTGCTAATTACCTATTCCAAAAACCACCATCAGGAAAGCCATTACTACAGAACGCAATCATAACACAGATGGAACGTGTTATCCGGATTAACATGGACGTAGCCTTATTTACTATTCTCTTTATTCCAATAGCGCTAGGAGTCATGCTTCATGATGGCTCCAAAGAGTCGAGGGAGTTTTCACTGAATAAGTAATCGCCTCACACAAAACAGGCGTTAAAATAAATAACTCGCTTTCTATTTACAGTGCTGAACGCCCCGGATCCCAGTCTGGATAATTACACAATTAAAGCTTAGAGTTGTGACTCCTCCCTAAACAAACTGACAGATACTGTCCTACATTTAGACCTCTCTCTAGAACATCTGTGACCAGAACATCAGGAATTAACAATCGAGAGCCAGATGTTTAGTGTAAGCCCAATAATAATAAAAAAAGTAAGAATTTAAGAAACCTCTCCAGAATTGTGACTCATCCTGAATCCATTCAACAACGTCAACTATAGCAACCAAACAAAGATGATGAGTCAGCTACCATTTCATCACTCCATAGATTCTCTACAGGATCATACACCACCTTCCTCCATCCACCTCCCAAATCCCATCTAAAACCATCTTTCTAGCGTCTCTTCTTGGATGAAGCCTCAAAAACATTGGTAGATCAGATGTATTTAGTCAAATCAGACAAGAACACCCTTAAATGCTAGATGCCTCAATCAAGCCATCCATTCTGCACACTCCTAAGAATCCCTAAGAGAGTCGCGTCCATCACCGAATCACGTCACATCAACTGCCAAATATCTGCAGGTTTAATGTTCACAGCATCTAAGAAGACCTTTCCTCACAACCTGCGTTAACCCTCATACAAGCTCTGGACAGTTCCAGATTTGGCCACAGTCACTAGGGACGGGCGATTATCGTATCGTAGAAACTCTTCCCACAATAAGAATTCGTCTTCCCGCGATAATAACGATAAAGCCTTGGCGATGACCCACTCGCAGCTCACGCGCAGAACAAAAACAAGTACGGCGGAAAGCGGACGTGACGCTGAGGAGGAGTTTATCACTAAACGAGGAGCTACCTCTACAGTCTGGAACTGGTTCGGTTACAGGGGGAAAAAAACAAAAACAAAAACAATTTATATTGATCTCATCACTGATATCATTATCGCAATAAATACCAGAAAATATCGCGATACCGTTTTAAGTCCATATCGCCCATCCCTAATGGTTTAAAACAGTAACACTTCAAATCATGCAACGCCTCATGAAATATTCAAAAATTCATTGCACGACCACTCTTCCTGGTTTAATCCTCCAATTGGCAGGTTTAGTACATGTCGCTTAATTGAAGAGTGGGAATGCGGTAATGCGAATCAGAATTTTATTTATTTATTTATGTCATTGTCAGGGAGTCATTCCATCACGCAACAGCTGCCTTCGAGACATTCTTGGAAAACGATTTCCTAGTTTTGGAAAAGTAAAGGCAACAAAGTCGGCGTCACCGAAATGCCAAGCAGAGCTAAACAAAAACTATTCACGAAGCCCTGTCGTGAAAAAATGGCACGGGTTTTATGATTTGGCGCGTGGGCCGAGTCGAAGCACTTTCACTCCAAGAAGCGATGCAAGAGGCTGCGTGAGCCGTGTGTACGCCATCGCCATCGTTCCAAACACCAGGAGATTTCCACCGAGCGCGTTATTAATACACAGCGAGTGTGTGGAAAGATGCACGTGGGTGTTGAAGTGATAAGTGGGGTGTGGGAGGACGGGCCGAGTGGTGCCATGAGGAAATCGAGATCTCTGCTGTCTTACTTATCAAACCCACGCAACAACTATAGAAATGCTGGAACATTCCGCACACTCAAGGGAGGTTTAAAAGGTGACCGGAAGAAAACGATCCAATTAAAAAACACTTAAAGGTGTTCTATTTGACGTGTACAAACATCATCAGGGAAAGAGGAAAAACAAATCTGTGGTTTGTAATAGTTTTAATCGTTTTTATTTATTTACTGCTTTATTTCATTGCTCGATTTTCTCTCTCTTGGATTTTAATAAACACGCCATATTACTGAGAAACCACAAAACTCAGAGCCCTGACGACTTTCCTGTCTCTCCTTCTGTCGAGCCACACATGATTTTATGGAGATGCCAGCGACACTTTCTGCTCTCCAGACCTGACTGATCCATCCTGATGCCCTACGTCAGGTTGGAGCTCTCATCAACTGGAGGATACATTCTGCCACTGAGGACGACCCCAAGCAGAGCACCCTGGAGATCGCTGAGGACGGTACCGCTTGAAGTGTCATGGAAATGGTTTTGGACCTCCTCGATTCCATATGGACGTTCTCGCTGTGGTTGCTGCGACGACGGTTGCTGCGATGGCCTTGGGACTGCAATTACCACATGCAGTTTTACACTCAGGTCTCCTTTAGTGAACAGTGGACTAGTTTAACAAACAGACTTCATATAAACACCATAATGAACTTTCTTTTACTTTCACACTATCCGTTGTTACCCAGATGAGGACGGGTTCCCTTCTGAGTCCGGTTCCCCTCAAGGTTTCTTCCTCATATCGTCTCAGGGAGTTTTTCCTCACCACCGTCACCACCGGCTCGCTCAATAGGGATAAATTCACACACTTAAAATCGCCATCCTGTGTTTATATGTTTCTGTAAACTGCTATGAGACAACGTCCGTTGTTAAAAGCGCTATACAAATAAAATCGAATTGTGTCGGAAAACGTTAGAGCTTTAACTGATTGTTACAAAGACTCCTTTCATAAATGTTAAATAAACAAGCATCTCACAAAAACTTTATATATATATTTTATATGAGCATCTGCCATATTGGATGTTAACGCTAGTTCTAAACCAGGAAGTGTGTGATGGACTGCTACTGTACTATTAACACCATGAACCCTCTGCGGTTCTATGAGCGATGACTATAATGAACAGTTTTCCCGCGAGATGCCCAAGAGGAAGAGTTTGAGCTTGCAGAGAAGAGCAGTGTGTACATCACTTTTTCATCTGGTCAGTGATGAAGCGGCATTGATCCCTACCTGCGGTAGTCTTATCTGAAAGATGAATCCTCTCACTCATCCATTCGGTCCTCGGGCTCCTGGAATCACCCACTTTCAGACATCTGATTGAATTCGTCCTTTGAATCCACTCTTATTGATGGCCGTCATCCGGCGCACACTCGTATACTCCTTCAGATTTTCTCTTACTCCAAAAGAGTAACCTTTTTTTTCTCCTTCCTTTCTTAACTCTTTTCTCTTTCTGGTATCAGTCCAGCCCTACTGTCCAAGTGTCTACACCTATCTAGTGCGAGTATGCAAAACTCATTCAATAAAAGCTTTACCTTTATGCTTTCAACTCCCCCCCCCCCTATATTCTGACTAAAATGATGTTTGTTGGTTATGTAAACTGGATATCCTGGAAGATTGAATATGTTGTAATTATATAACCCACTGTAGAGAACAATAACTTAAGTTATGGCTGGTCTTCTAAAAAAAAAAAAAAAACCCGTAATTCATCCTGGATATATTTTTCAAGAAAGTCAAGTGGAGTGTTTTTAGACCAGGATACTTCATACTACTTATAATAACAATTTTTTACATTATACCTTCTATCTTAATGATAAAAGGTCATATTGCAGGGTTTGCAGTGCATGTGTAAACTGGAGCAATTTCAGATAGATGTTTACGCATGCGCAGACTGAACAACGCGTAAACTCTTAAAATGTACTAGCAAAGCAGAAAACAAGCATGGATAACTAACTAACTAACTAACTAACTAACTAACTCTCTCTCTCTCTCTCTCTCTCTCTCTCTCTCACACTCACTCACTCACTCACTCACTCACTCACACACACACACACACACACACACACACACGACACTTTGTTCAAAGCTTTAAAATCACATATACACACACAAGCGCGGCGGCCATTTTCAAACAACAGCAAAGCCAGTCACGTGACTCACTCATTTAAAGCGTTTTCCTCGCCAATAAATCCTCCAATAAATGTTCTTTAATTCCAAACTCAGGGCTCTGATGCTCTCATTTCACCTCTTCTGAATCGTTCTGCTCCGCATACATGTGCTTAATCAAGTTCAGTTGTGAAAATAAAAATAAACGCTTTGCTAAAGCGATTACCAACAATCAAAGCTAGGAGGTGCATTTGGACGGCCAATTAACCGCTTTCTAATCACGTGATCAAATTAGACGCATCCTATTGGGTAAAAAACGTGTTCCCCAGATTTCTATATAATTGGATTTCTTTTTTTAAAGGATGCCTAAATCCAAATGATTACACCCACAGGTTTAATCTGGAGTTTCTGTAAAACATGGCCTGTGAATCTTTAATGCCCCTACATGACTTGTCACTTACTAATCGCTGAAGAACATTTTTAATACCTGCCACTTTCCTCCATTTTGTTTATCACACTTTATTTCTCATTTTTCTAATCAGTCTTGTTACCGTTTTAGCGACTCGGCAGATCCAGGCATAGAAATGGGTCAATTCAGAGTGGAGGTGGATTGATTTTCCTGACAGGCTCATGTTCCCTGGGCCATGATCAATCAGGCAGCAGGCATCAGAATCAGGATGGATAACTGTCAGGGATGGAGGCCTCTCTCGCTCGGGTGCCACAGACGCACGGATGTTAACGATTAGCTCTCTGCTTTCTCAACGCTCAGTGCCAAAGGCAACCAAATAGAAAAAAAAAGAACAGATAAAGAAACAATTTGGACAAAAACAACACAAAGCATCATTGAATTATTTAGTTTGGAAGATCGATAAACAGATGCATCTATACAGTTTGGATCGTTCAGACTGGCTTTAGTGATAAGAGGGAGATGGAGCGCTTGGGCAATTTACAATTTACAGAAGGAGATCTCGATTAAAATTGGCTTGTTTATGTGTAAACTCATTTTTAATATATAAAGTGAGCTGGAATTTATTTTACCGCTCTCCGACTATGACACTGAATAGCTCGATTTACACTGGATGCTACTCGATGTAGTGCTACTGTGAAGAAATGTCAAAATACTGTGCAAAATCACCAAATGAGAGAGTGTGAGAGTGAGTATGGTAGAAGTTATGTGAGAAAGAGAGTTTTTTTTTTTTTCTTCTGGCTTTTATACAAATCCAAATCGTTGAAACAAAGAGCAGGAGGTGAATTGATTGAGTGTTTTCTTCCTCAGGAAGGTGTTTGATGAGAGATATATAGGAGAGACAGGAGATTGAAGTGTGTGTGTGTGAGAGAGAGAGAGACATTGATCCATTACTAAGAGATAAGTATGGAGGAAGGGCCAGACAATCCTCAAACCTCAAGTCCTCTTATATTCTCAGTTTGACCAAAAAGTTTTTTCCCTTTTTGTCATAATATTGTTAAAAAAGAAATAAAGCGCACATAAAATAAGGCAGCCTAAATTTTCATCCACATGTGAAGTGAATAATATTTGAATAAGGCACAATAGGACTGGAGAAACAACATTCAACCGGAGGCAACAAAGGACCCGCATCTCGTTATTTTTGATATTTCTTCATTACGAGAAAAAGCTTTTCGATAATACAGGTAAACATTTCGTTATTATAAGAAGAGCATCTCGTTACTACAAGAAAACATTCCGTCATTACGAGAAAGTCGTCTTGTTACTAAAACAAAAGATTATTATGAGAAAACATTTCATCTCGTTAGTACGAGAAGACGTTGTTATGAGAAAACATTTAGTCGTTACGAGAAAAGCATCTCACTAATAAAAGTAAACAGTAAAGATGCTTTTCTCGTAATAATGAGACTACTGAGATATTTCCGTAAAGTATCTTTAAAAATGTTTATTTGTAATAATGAGATGCTGATGGGAACTGTTTTTATCGCGTGGCATAAATGTGCTGTGTTCTTCGGCTGCTTCAGTAACCAAATATCACTTAAAGTCAATAAAGTCGATCCATCCATCAATCCATTCATTAATTCATCCATCCATTCATCCATCCATCAGTCCATACATTCATTGATCCATTGATCCAACCATCCTTCCATCCATCCATTCATCCATTCATCCATATATTCATTCATCAATTCATCCATCAATCCATATATTCATCCATCCTTCCATATATCAATCCATCAATCCATATATTCATCCATCCTTCCATATATCAATCCATCAATCCATATATTCATCCATCCTTCCATATATCAATCCATCAATCCATATATTCATTCATCAATTCATCCATCCATAAATCCATAAATCCATCCATCCATCCATACATATATACATACATACATACATTCATCCATCCATCCATCCATTCATTCATCAGTCCATACATTAATTCATCCATGCATCCATCCATCCATCCATACATTCATTCATTCATCCATCCATGTATCCATCCATCAATCCATATATTCATCCATCCATCCATCCATCCATCCATACATTCATCCATCCATCAATCCATATATTCATCCATCCATCCATCCATCAATCCATATCTATCCATCCATCCATCAATCCATATATTCATCCATCCATCAGTCCATACATTAATTCATCCATCCATGCATCCATCCATCCATCCATTCATTCATCCATCCATCAATGCATGAATGTTTAAACGATTAAAGAACACCTCCTCATGTTTGTACCTCGAGAGTTTCAGACCCCCTGAGGAAGAAGCTCAGGCTCCATCCCAAGACAATCCTGCATGCAAAACCCACTACACAGTTTATCATTGTTCCTGGCTACAAAAAAAACCAACAATAAAAAACCCCCAAAGAAATGGCAAAAAAAGAAGAAAAAAACAGTGTTCTGAAACTTGATTGAGAGATGAAGTGTACACAGTCATGGCTCACAATGATCATCAATCACACAGTATAAAGGGAACGCGTGGCACCTGAGGCCAAAGAACAGTTCCACAATCTCACAGCGTGATGGGACGCACCGGCAGGATTGAGTGCACCAGGTGATGGATGGGTTTATTCGATTTCTACAGCTTCTATAGACATCTGAGTATTGTTTGGTGGCCAGGAAATGTGTTTATCTGAAAATCCATGAAATTCAGTTTCATCTTATTTGGCATCAAGTGCCGATGGTGAAAGGATGCCTCGTAAGAAATTCAGGATTCAGGAGTGTGAATTATGCTGGATCAAATGTCGACTGTTGATAAGGATGTTATGATACTTTCTGGGCTGGACTCACTTTATTAATACTTCCAGGTTCTTTAAACATTCAGAAACATTGTCCCTACCAAGAACTTTTAAAAAATACATTAAAAAAAAAAAAAAAACGGCAAACTTGATTTAGTTGTTTTGTTAAAGATTATCGAAAACACTAATAAATATACCATCTGTAACTTCCTGTTCTCGTTTCTATAGTAACAGCTCATTCACAGCGTCTTGTATAGTGGAAATTTTCTAGTTTTTGCAAGATGAGGTTTATTAAACCTTTACAGAAGGAGTCTCCAGTGTCAGCGGTTTGTAAGAGGGATTTGCAGTTTCTCTGTAACATTACAAGTTGGAGTGTAAACACAACGAGGTTGGGGTGAGAGCACAGGGTCGGCCATGATACGGTGTCCCTGGAGCAGAGAGGGTTAAGGGCCTTGCTCAAGGGCCCAACAGTGGCAGCTTGGTGGTGCTAGGGCTTGAACCCCTGATATTCTATACAGTAACCCAGAGCCTTAACTATTGAGCCACCACTGCCCTACAATTAGAGTACAATAATCCGCACACACACAGTACTATTGTCATGGTGCAATATGAATGTAGTGGGTAGATATCACAGTTGTCCAGCAGATGGTGATATAGTCTTCTGAGCTGCTCTTTATTTTGACTGCTCCTTGTTTTCGGTATCTCTGGTCGCTCAGCATGAGCCAGACGTGACTCTCGGTTCAAGCAAAGTGCATCGCCACAGGCGCTGAAGGTTAAAAACACGGCAGAAGGTTAAAGCCATGAACCTGCTAGCATTCATAAAGACCAGAATGAGCTACTGAGACATAATCTGTTCAGATATTGCGCACTCTCTGACCCCTGCTGCTGGGAAATACACCGCAGCCTTGATGAGGCGATTCAGAATCTCTAGTTTTGAAAG